>NC_133364.1:56015518-56035934 GCF_049309525.1 Garra rufa
AAAAATATATATTTAGTTACAACTAGAAATACACTTGAACCCTACTTTTAAACATTTATAAATATATTTATGACTAATTTAAAGTATAACAATAATATATTAAAAGAATATACAAAGTGTGAAAAAAGTGTGCTAAAATACAATTTAAGTACACTTAGTGCACTTCCCTAATGTACTTAAAGTGCTCTATTTTCGGGCACTGATTTTGTACTTAATATACTAAAAGTTATTCTTAAGTACTCCTTAAGATAAACTTAAGATCATCTAAGTGTACTCAACTGTGCTATTTTGAAGATGCCATGAAGATGAACTAAAACGTGCTTTTAACATACTATCTCAGCATTTCCAAAAATGTATTTTGTTACCACTTATAATACATTTGAAACATATTTCATAAACCTTTAAATATACTAATTATACATAAAAAATAAACTTACTGATTATTTAAAATACAATAATAATATATAACAAATGTATACAAGGCGTATTTATAATGTATTGCCCACATGTTTTTTATTAATAAAAAATACACTTATTAATTATTTAAAATACATGAATAATATATAAAAAATGTATACAAAGCGTATTTATAATGTATTGGCCACATATATTCATTAATAAAAAATACATTTGTTGATTATTTAAAATACATGAATAATATATGACAAATGTATACAAAGCGTATTTATAATGTATTGCCCAAATATTTTTATTAATAAAAAATACACTTGATGATTATTTAAAATACATGAATAATATATGACAAATGTATACAAAGCGTATTTATAATGTATTGCCCAAATATTTTTATTAATAAAAAATACACTTGATGATTATTTAAAATACATGAATAATATATAATAAATGTATACATAGCGTATTTATAATGTATTTTTTATTAAGAAAAATATGTGGGCAAGACATTATAATTACGCTTTGAATAAATTTATTATATATAATTGATATATTTTAATTAATTAATAAGTGTATTATAATGAATAAAAATGTATGGGCAATACATTATAAATACGTTGTCACGAAACGTGTAGGAAAGCAAAAAATAACGTCTTCAATAAAAAGTCTTCAATAAATCCTCAGGCAGAGTAACAATAGACAGGAATGGCGGGAGAAGACGCGCACACAACGAAGGAACATAGGTGTAACGCTTGTAGCCGGACAAAGAAACAAGGAAATCAAACAAACTTATAAAGGGGAGATAATTACATCAACAGGTGGAGGGGATCACACTAATGAGCAGGAAGACCAAAAAAGGGCATGGGAGAAACCAAACAGACAGTCCAATTGGGAAACACTGGGAAAAACCAAGACAAACAGTCCAAGGGCGTGACAAGAGGTGTGTTCGAGCTCATGCTGCGCTGCGCAGACCGATCGGCGAGATTAGCCGAAAGCAGTCGGGGAGGAGCTGAAAACGGAGCCGTCAAGTCGGACAAGTTGGAGATCTCGTTGCTCCCTCAAACATGGCAGATCACGTGGCGTTTGCCTACTTTATTGCAGATGAATTGGAAGCTATAGAAATACCTTTTTTGTTGGAAGAAATGCAGCACATGCAAGTGAAGCAGCAACTACAGATTTCAGCATCAATCAATGTTGACCACATTACATTAAATGTCTGTGACATTTTAGTTATTCCATAAAAAATATTACTTAAATATGAAGCTGAATACTATAAGTGGTCTGTATGAAAAAAGTACAATAATAAACTTATGCACAAATCCAATATAAAGAATTTAAGGGAAAAAAATGTACTGCAGTCAAAAGATCGTAAACTATTTACGAAATGGCATGCAAATTGATTTGTTATGCACGAAACACGCGTGATCATCGTCATGTGGTGAATGTGGCCAATCGTGAGAAGCTGCGACGTCATCACAGTCTGGCGCAGTCCCTTCTGAAATGCTGCGCTGGCTGAGCAAGCCGGCTGTTCTCGAAACGCTCTCACATTACTTTGATGCCACACGTGAACGTCACGTGGCGTCAGCGCCGGTTCAAGTCGGACAAAATTTCTAACCGGCATGCACTACTTCAAGTCAGCCGCCGATCGGTCTGCGCAGCGCTGCATGAAGTCGAACGCACCTATACACTTTGTATACATTTATCATATATTATTCATGTATTTTAAATAATTAAGAAGTGTATTTTTTATTATTAAGCATATGTGGGCAATACATTATAAATATGCTTTGTATACATTTATTATATATTATTCATGTATTTTAAATAATCAACAAGTTTTTTTTTGTAATAAAAATATGTGGGAAATACATTATAAATACGCCTTGCATACATTTGTTATATATTTATGTATTTTAAATAATCAACAAGTGTATTTTTTATTGATAAAAATATCTGGGCAATACATTATAAATACGCCTTGTATACATTTGTTATATATTATTCATGTATTTTAAATAATCAGTAAGTTTATTTTTTATGTATAATTAGTATATTTAAAGGTTTATGAAATATGTTTCAATCCTATTAGAAGTGGTAACAAAATACATTTTTTGGAAATGCTGAGATAGTATGTTAAAAGCACATTTTAGTTCATCTTCATGGTGTCTCAAA
Organism: Garra rufa; assembly: GCF_049309525.1. Taxonomy (NCBI): domain Eukaryota; kingdom Metazoa; phylum Chordata; class Actinopteri; order Cypriniformes; family Cyprinidae; genus Garra; species Garra rufa. Next base: position 56,018,105 of record NC_133364.1, read on the forward strand.
ATAGCACAGTTGAGTACACTTAGATGATCTTAAGTTTATCTTAACATATACTTAAGAATAACTTTTAGTATATAGAGTACAAAATTAGTGGCCGAAAATAGAGCACTTTAAGTACATTAGGGAAGTGCACTAAGTGTACTTAAATTGTATTTTAGCACACTTTTTTCACACTTTGTATATTCTTTTAATATATTATTGCTATACTTTAAATTAGTCATAAATATATTTATAAATGTTCAAAAGTAGGGTTCAAGTGTATTTCTAGTTGTAACTAAATATATTTTTTTAAATACAGATATAGTATGTTAAAAGCACATTTTAGTTCAATTTCATGGTGTCTCAAAATAGCACAGTTGAGTACACTTAGATGGTATTAAGTTTATCTTAACATATACTTAATACTATTTTTTAGTACAATAAGTACAAAATTAGTGTGCGAAAATAGAGCACTTTTAGTACATTACTGAAAAGTGTACTAAGTATACTTAAATAAAGTGTATTTTAGTGCACTTTTTTTTAACCTGGGAGAATTACCACACTCAAAATCAGTTTAAGTGTTAGTGCTAATAATGCACTCATATTAAGTGTACTTAAGTACAACTTTTGGGAAAATGTACTTCTACTACAATACATTACTAATAGATTTTTAATAAAATAAATTTAATGTAAACTTAAAATTACCACACTCAAAATCAATTTAAGTGTTAGTGATAATAATGCATTCATATTAAGTGTACTTAAGTACAACTTTTGGGAAAATGTACTTCTACTACGGTACATTACTAATAGATTTTTAATAAAATCAATTTAATGTAAACTTAAAATTACCACACTCAAAATCAATTTAAGTGTTAGTGATAATAATGCATTCATATTAAGTGTACTTAAGTACAACTTTTGAGAAAATGTACTTCTACTACAATACATTACTAATAGATTTTTTATATATTAACTTATTTTAAACTCAAGATTAGTATGTAAACAGTGTACTAAAAATCAACTAATGTTTAAAGCATTTAAAGCACACTTTTGAAAAACACACTAATAAAACTCTTTTGGATGTTTTTTCTGTAGTGTACTTTATTGTAGTACACTAAAAAATTATTTAAGTATTACTGGTATTTAGTATACTTTTGTCAAGTGTACTAAAGTCCTACTGAAGTATAAACATACTTTTAATTAGTAAATTTATAGTGTATAACCATCAAACTTTTATTTAACACACACAAAAAAAACAATGTACTAAAAATGTATTTGCGGGTATTTAAGTGTATTTTAATTGCATTTAAGTATATTTTTTTTCACCTGGGTTCACGGAGAGGATCAGGATAATAATCTGGATAATATTTTCTGCGATTGATAACCTTAATTCTGCTCTGTACCTCAAACAAACCGTCTCGGGTTATGTATGTAACCCTGGTTCCCTGAGGGAACGAGACACTGCGTCATCAACGCTTTGGGGAATGCCATTGGCGTACCCTGACGTAGTGTCTCGTTCCCTCAGGGAACCAGGGTTACATACGAAACCCGAGACGTTCCCTTCCGGGAACTCAACACTGCGTCATCAACGCTTTAGGGAACGATATGCCAACTATCCATAATTCCAAGTTCCTGCCCAGTGGTGTTTGTCTGGGAAAGGAAAAAGGAAAGCGTTGCTTCTGGTGGATCAGGCCAGGAAGAGCTCTCTGCCTGGGGTTACCAGGACGAGAGAGAATATCCCTCTGTCTGGGGGACCAGCCCAGAGCGAGAGTGCAGTGCCAGCGGAATTACATCTCTGCCTGGGGGGCACCCAGCGAAGAGGGAACTTCTACCTCGGCCCTCAGGCTCACAAGGTATATCTCCTGTCAGCTTAGGACAGAGGAGCCAGGAGTGGCTCGTAGGTCTAGCTCGTAGAACCTAACAAAGGTCAAAGGTGTAGACCAACCCGCCTCACTAGAGATGTCCTGGATAGGGACACCTGCCATCAGAGCTTTTGAGGCTGCCATGCCTCGAGTAGAGTGAGCCTTGACGCCCATCGGTGATGGGAGGCCAGAGGACTCATAGGCAGTAGTTATTGCATCCACTATCCATCTACTGATAGTATGCTTAGTTGCCGGGAGCCCCCTCTTAGGGGGACTGTAACAACTAGCAGTTGCTCTGACTTTCACCACAGTTCAGCTCTGTGGACATATGCATCCAGTGCTCGCACTGGACACATGCAGTATACTTCCGATGGTCGTTCTCTACGAATGGAGGAGGATAAAAGGCCTGTAGGGTGACTGGCTGTGGTACCACTGTCGGGACCTTCGGTACGTACCCTGGTCTAGGGTAGAGAAACGCTTTGGCCAAACCGGGCGCAAAGTCGATATAAGAAGGGGCCACTGAGAGGACCTGAAGGTCTCCTACTCTCCTCAGAGAAGTAAGAGCCAACAGCAGCGCCGTCTTAATGGTAAGGAAGCGATCTGAAATCTCCTCTAAGGGCTCGAAAGGAAGGCCTACAGAGGGCTTCAAGTACCACAGCGAGACCCCATGATGGGGTTCTGGGTGTCACCCGTGCTTTATCCCGAGTGCACCACGAAGGAAACGTGTGACCAGAGGGTTCTTACCCACTGACACGCCACCAAGAGGGGTGTGGAAGGCCGATAATGCCGCCACGTAAGCCTTCAGGGTGGAGTGGGCTAACCCGGTGGGGAAGCAAGACTGCAGGAACTCCAGCACTGTACCAACCGGGCAGTGAACTTGGTCAGCGTGTGTCGCTCTCTACACCATGAAGTGAAAAGTTTCCACTTTAGGCCATAAAGTTTCCTTGTAGAGGGAGCTCTAGAGTGAAGGATGGTGTCAGCTCCCCCCTCAGGGGTCACCTTCAAAAACTCCAGGGAATAGAACGATCGGGGGGAAGGGCGTACAGACAAGGCCTCGTCCATGTCTGTGCCATAGCATCCAGTCCCGTCGGAGCTTGAAGCAGTAGAGAGCACCAGAGGAGTCATTGCGATGTCTCGTGAGTCGCAAATGAGTCCCCTGAATCTGGCCAGACACTCTCTAACTCTGCTTCACTCATTCTGGGTGAAGCATACATCCCCGGGCCTTGGCCCCTGCCTCGACAGGACGTCTGCTCTCATAAAACACCAAGATTTCCTCCACATGTCCAGGGCACGTAGGCATTGCCGTGTGACCTTGAACTTGCGGAATGAATTTCCCCCTCGGGGAAAATCCCTTGGTCTTGAGCCACCACTGTAGCGGCCTCATGTGCAGTAGGCCAAAAGGTATCACGTTGGCTGCTGCTGCCATAAGATCTAACAGTACTTGAAACTGTTTGACAGTGAGTGACAGGCCTAGCTTGACCGCATTTGCTGCAGTAAGGATAGACTCTAGGCTGTAAGAAGAGCTCCCTGCTGTTGTTGAGGAAGGATGGAGACATTCTTAGATCTATCATGACAAATTAGTCCTCGGACCTGATTTGTGACGTAACCGCCAGTCTGAACTTCAGTTACTCTGACTGAAAGATTCAACTGTCTGAGATCTAAGAAGGGCCGTAGCCCCCCATCCTTCATGAAGAGGGACCATCTCGATGGTCCCTGTCTAGAGCCTGCTCGGAGCCCACCTCGGTGGAAGCCCCGCGTTGAAGGAGGGTCTTTAGATATAGTAACCCTTCTTCACAGTACGCAGGACCCACGTAGATACTGTCGGCAGTCGTTATAACACTGCCAGAAGTTCTACTGGGGGTACCAGCCTCTCGAGACTGGCCTCTATTTTGCCCTGAGCTTACAGCTCGGTGCCCTGTAACGGTGAACCGGCAGGAGACACCTGAATTGCAGCTGCAAGTACGGGCGATTGAGGGAACGGAACGTCGGTGATGCTTTCCGTATCCACCTCCTCAGAGCAGGATAAACGGAGCACTGAGGGCCATTTGCTGGAGGAAGTACCGCCTAGCTGGCTTCCAAAACCAGCAATTGGCTGCCAGTTGTCCCTCCATCGATAACCAGACCCTGCTCTGGGTACTAGTAATAAAAACGCCCCATATGCAGGTCCCATGTAGATATATTCAGCAGTAGTATTCACACTGCTCGAAATTCTACTAGGGGAACCAGCCTCTCAGACTGGTTTCTGGTACTACCTAGGGTTTTTAATTCAGCGCCCTGTAACAGCTCACTGGCAGGAAGCATCTGAATTAATCCCTCTAAAGACCCCCGTGGGGGTGGCGAACTCTCTAGCTCCGCTACGTTTCCGGGCGGAACAACTAGAGAATAATGTTCGCGGGAGATTGCCGCGCCCTGTAACACATGCAGGAATGGCTGACAGATCTCCCTGTTTTAGCCGAGGACCTCTCAGACTGAAGCACGACCCTCAGATCGGGCTTTAGTTTTTGGAGTGTTGCTGACCCCGTCCTCTAGGTAATACCGGAGGAAAACGGACCGCAATGCTCCTTTAAGAGCCTCTTATGTAAGGAGCTGATATACGGCCGGTTACTGCTCCCGTACAGCATCCGGCACGTGTACATTTGCGCATCAGGCTTGCATTATATACATGTGGCCTGGAAAGCAAAGATGGAGCTTCCAGTGTTGATACCAGGCTGGGTGACAGATAGCTCGTAAGCGTCTGTTCAACCCCCGGCACCATCTTATACCCGTGCTCATTCAGCCCCTGCATTACATAGTAAACTATTCAAAGAGGGGTGAAGAGCGGGTAAAAACTGGATTTTTCTGATCTAAACAGTATTTTTCTTTTTAACTGTGTAGATTGGGAAAAAACAAAAAGGCTCCTTTTTGGAAGTGCAGACTTAGTGCAAAGAAAACAAATAGTTTGCTTTCCTACGGCTCATCTCTAAAGCAGTGGTCAAAAATAATTACTTTATTATTTGGATTGGCCATCGCTCCAGTACTTCCAAAGCTCCTAACATTGAGGCAATCGGGGGGCGGTTGAATACTTTTGAAAACGTCAACATCAACTTCCTCGGAGGAAGACAAGAGAAACTTTGAGAACTCTTTCTGGTAGGAAGAACCGCAACGCGGGCTTCCTCACCCAGTAAGAGATCATCCGATCTGCTATGCGAGGGAGGAGATAGGGGATTACCCGTCTCCATCCCTCTAACAGATCGAGCTGCGAACCGCACGAGTGCAGCTAACGGTCCGTCTTTTTTTGCGGAAGCGGGGCCAGACCCGCGAAGAACGCTGGTGAAAACTCCCTCCTCAAAGAGAGTCTTCCGAGAACGGAGTATGTGCAGTGGAAAGCGCGCTTTCACACCGCAAACAGCCAGCCCCCTCAAGGGCTAACTGAGCATGCTCCGCACCCACACAGCCACACACAGACTGCGTGTATCCCCACCAGCAGAAAGCTTTCTCTGCCGGCAGGGAGGGACACGCTGTCTGTGAGGCTGCTAAACCGCTAGAAATACTTTTCCCCCTATCTAGGTTGGTAACATATCCACTCAAATAAAAGTTGTGCAAACTGGCACAGAAAAGCAGTGGAATGAAACAGACAAACAGACACAGAGCGCTTCGTTGAATGACAAAAGCTGAAGCCGGTTTGAAACGCACATGCTTATATACTTCCTGGTCACCTCCCGTCATCCTATTGGCTACAGACTGATTCAGAGGCGGGCTCGCCAATGGCATTCCCCAAAGCGTTGATGACGCAGTGTTGAGTTCCCGGAAGGGAACTACTGTATTCCGCCAGAAAGGACTACGGCTGCAAAGGCATCGTCATTTGGATTGAATTTTTGGTATGGCTGTTGACAGTTTTGCTTTAAATAAATGATTGTGATTGCAATTTTCTGTCATGTTTTTCTTTATTACTGGAGTGTGATTAGTGACTATTAAAAATATTTGTTATGCTATATTGTTAGTAAAAAGTAGGTTAAGGGGGCTAAAAAATCTAAATCGCTATACAATCTAAATACAAAAGTGATCATAATGAAATGAAAGATACTTAAATATACGTATCTTAGCTAAAAATACGTAGCTATTTGTACGTTTTAAACATTGAAATACGTCTAAATTGTACGTTTTACATACTGATTACGTCACATCACTTCCGGTTTTGACTTCAGAAGACTTAATAGCATATTTTGAAATATATTTTAAAAGAAAATCTGGTTTATTTTCTATACATCAATTCACTGGAGACTCTAACGGTCAAAATGCAAAATAAATATGATGAGTTTTCCTTTTTCTTTAGTGTGTTATGTAACTGTCCATGTATAAGATCTTTAGCTAAACAAAGATCTTTCACAAATGTATTTTTGACAGAGACCTGTTAAAAACATTTCATTTAAATGCTTTCTCACATATCTATGTCACTATCTAGAAATACTTGCATAATGCTGACCAAATGCAAAGAAAGAAGATGTGGTTTTAGGTATGGCAGTAGTGTTGTTGTCATCATTTTGAGAAGAAGTGGTGTGTTTCTATGCAAAAGCAAAATCACTTTATTGGGCTTTCCTGATAGTGGACGCAATTAAGAATCAGTGGTTAAGATTTATTTACAACACTGTTCCAGAACAGTGCAACCCAAGTGTTAGAATTTGTGCAGCGCATCAAGGAAAACTTTATTTCCCACATTGTGACCCCTTTAAAGCACTGATGTGTGTGTTTAATGACCAGTGTTGGGTGTAACGCGTTACTTTGTAACGGTTACTGTAATAATATTACTTTTTTCAGTAACTAGTAGTGTAAGGCATTACTCGTCTGAAAATTGTAATATTATTACAGTTTTCCCGAGCTAGTTACTTGCGTTACATTTGCCAGTAGCACCTTCATCACACTCAAGGCACACGAGAACACAGAGAACAGAAGGGAAGGGGAGCGGGGCGTGAATTGAACAGTGATTGGTCTGGGTTTGGCACGAGGTATCATTAAATTACCATCACCGATTAGTCGACACCCGGCAGCCAGCAGCAGAGCGGCACTTGCAAATAGAGACCTGCAAACCCGCGGGACCCGACGCAACAGAGTGCGGCGCAGGACAAAACTTGAGGGACAAGTGCGTGTGCTGGTGCGGGCGGGTAGAGACTCGTGTATGTGTGTGTGTGTGTGTGTGTGTGTGTGTGTGTGTGCGGGATGCGGGAAAATAAAATGATTCGCGGGACTCCCGCAATATAGAAATATCTAAACATAAAATATCTAAAAAAAATAATAATAATGTTATTCATCTATTGCACAAAAACAGCAAGAACAACATATATGATTAGAAAGAGCAAGAATAGGCAGTTTCGATTTAAAACTTGTTTTGCAACATGAGCAATGTAGCCATCTGCTGATTTTTGGAACGCATCGCCAATCAATGGTGTTTAAGATAGAATTCACTCACTGCTCAAAAGTTTTGAACAGTGCTGAATATTGCGTGCTTACGAATCACAACACACGTAGACCTTTATGAAAGATTAATTGTGCATAATATCCATTGTTATAAGAGCTTTATGAGATCGCGTATGCACTGGATGCACGCAGTATAGGTCATGCTTTTTTGTTCAGAATAACATTTTTTTGTGTAAGAAAAAAAAATGTAACTAGTAATATAACTAGTAATATAACTAGTTACTTTCTCCAGGGAGTAATAAAGTAAAGTAAGGCATTACTATTTTTGAGAGTAATATGTAATATGTAATATATTACTTTTTTGAGTAACTAACCCCAACACTGTTAATGACTGAATGTGAATCTGTGTTTCACAGTGTGGATCATGGAGGAGAGTCCAGGATTACAACAGGACTACAGAAATGTACGTCTACACACTGACACACAATCAAACCTTTTCTTTTATACATCACATTTTCATATTTTTATATATCATATAGTTAATCATAATTTTTATCTCCTTACCCAAATACCGCCCATAAACTGAAAACCTTAAGCATTTTTACATTTACATTTTAATGAACAACAACAAAACCATCCTTTAGTATAACTTCAGTTGGGCTGAACGAAATGGCCCCACAATGTCAAAATGTAATTTACTACTTTTTTGCGGACATTTGGTTAAACACGTACACGCATACACAAAGCTATAGTGATTGCTGTTGTTATAAATCTCTGTCTTCTTGTGTTTAGATGCCTGTTTTCTCACACTGGATTCAAACACAGCAAACAAGCGTCTCATTCTGTCTGAGGAGAACAGAGAGGCAACATGTGTAGAAGAGTATCAGCCATATCCAGATCATCCAGAGAGATTTGATTATTGGGAGCAGGTGTTGTGTAGAGAGAGTGTGTGTGGACGCTGTTACTGGGAGATTGAGTGGAGTGGACGTGTGTGTTTGTCAGTGTCATATAAGAGCATCAGCAGAAAGGGATGGGGTAACCAGTGTTGGTTTGGAGGTAAAAATGAGTCCTGGAGTTTGTCCTGCTGTCCCTCCAGATGCACATTCTGGCACAATAACATGCAGACGGATCTCCCTGTAAAGTCCATCAGCAGTAGAATAGGAGTGTATGTGGATCACGGTGCAGGAACTCTGTCCTTCTACAGCGTCTCTGACACAATGAGCCTCATCCACACAGTCCAGACCACATTCACTCAGCCGCTCTATCCTGGGTTTAGGGTTTATGGATCAGTGAAACTCTACATACAGAATAGATTATAAAGAGATCATGCCCATGATAAGTCAGTAACAGTGATATTTTAGCCACTGCAACCAAATGCCTCATGCTAGCGCTGTGGCTTTGGCTATATGCAGAGACTGAGACCAGAGGCCATTGTATGATTGGCTGAGGTGCCTCATATGATCCAAGTTAGATTTTTCCAATGGTAAGAATTACAGACCCTTGCATCTCCCAATATTAAGCCTCGACATTTCTCTTCATGGCATTAGTACTGCAGCTGAACTTCTATCAGTGAAGTGACATAGAATAAATATGTAATAAGTCCTCATAAAGTAATATCAGTCTGTATGTGTCATGATTTTACACACAGTAACAGTTTGAACCATATCAACCAGAAGGAGCATTTTACGATGAAATGGTTCTTAACCCAATGTCAACTGAAGTGTAATGACATTTGTTAGTATTCAAATGTACATTAACAAATAAGCTTGTAATCATTGTATAATTTCTCTTAAAATCATTTGTACATTTTTAGGAAGTGCATGATCATATAAATTGGAAGTTTAATGACATTTGTTAGCTTTAACTAATGATCTGTTAAGCATTTTTATTATTATTATTATTATTGTTGCAAACTTGAAAAACACATACAAGAACAGGGGAATTACACGTTGATAAATTCCTAAAAGGAACAATCATAAAGATAAAAAATTTAAAAATTGTATTCTGGATTTGTGAACATCAAATTATGGTGTTATCCATACAGAAAAGAAAAGTATAAAAATAAATTACATCCTTTTAGAAAAACTGTCATAATGCAACAAAAATTTGGCACTCTTTTTGTTATTTGTAAATCTAAGAGATGAAACAAGACAATCAAGTTCAGCAAGAAAAAGGGAAAAAGATAGAGGAGATTTAAGCCTTTTTTGCTTATTATTTAATTTTGCATTCAAAGTTAACAACATATTCAACAGATAAGGGTTAAAAATAACATCTCGAAAGTATGGGTCACATTTTTTAAGGCTAGAAACATATGAGCTTAAGTCAACCCATAATTTGTTGGAAACACCACAATAAAAAACACATGGGCAGCTGTTTCTTTAACAAAGCCACAAAACGAGCAAGACTCATCAACATCAGAATATTTATAAATAGACAAATTAACAGGATACACTTTATGAAGAATGTTATAATCAATCTCCTTAACCTTATTAGATATACAAAATTTACTTGGCAAAAGCCAGGCCTTTCTCCAATTAATATTTGTATAAGTAGAATTTCCCTCTTGGAGTAATCTTTCTCTTTGTTTGAAATATTTTGTGAATATGCCTGTTATTGCATTTCCTATCAAAAATATTGATACCACCCAAATATAAAGCTGGATAAACACTGTTGCCTTTACTGATTTTAAGGTGATTTCTAAGTATCTGGGTTAAGCCTACTGGGATAGCTCTAATCAAAGTATTATATTTCTTTGGCGGAACTGGAAAGTTATGGAGATTCAGAAATTGTTCATTGTTCAAAGATATAATACAGTTCAAGTTGTTACTGAACCATCTAGGGAAGAATAGAAACTTATTTTTAACAGTTATATCAACATTATTCCAGAGAAGGACTTTGTAGGGGGAGAAACCAAGGACAAAACACAATTTCCATGACAGAAGACAATTTGCCAGGTGAGAAATTACACATAAGTAAGAAAGATAGGCCACCAAGTTGGTCAAATATCTTATATGGAATAAAAAACCACAATGACATTGAATTCATAAGGCATCTTCTCAACCAATTTGGTGTTAACAGTATCTGCAATCAGAGTCCAGCAATTCAAGGCTTCTTGCTTCTGGAATTAGCAAGTACTTCTCTTTTTGGTTCATGCGGTCTATTTTTCCAAATTAAATCCAACAATATTTTATATTTATTTCCTTTATAGCTTTATCGTTGACAAATAAAGAAAGAGCAGAATGCACAAAATGAGAGATTATCAAATATTTGTCAATGATTTACCAATGAAAGTGTTACCGAAATCTAAATCCAAATCTAAAGCCAACCTTGCAGTTTTTAAAGCTATGAAGCTTCCAAAAGGTGGTCATCCGTGTCCAAAAATAAATAAATAAATAAATGTTGATGAAGGCATACAAACTGTACCTAATAGGGTAGCTTATTCGCAAGTTGATTTCTATCCACCTTTCCTTTCCTAACTTTCTGTAGGCATTAATATGGTTCTGTCCTGACTGACGGTGAATGAAAACATGCCTAGTGACATTATTGTAAAAGGCCTGAAGATTATCTTGTTGATACAGGACAGAAATAAAATTCACGTCTGTGATCAACCTTAGCTGATCAAAAAGATTTTATTAGTATATCAATCATGGACTCCCCTTGCCACATTCTACCACATCAATGTCAGACAGACTTTAAGTTTTTAATAGTTTTAGAATATTTTAAATCCTAATGTTAATATTTACTGTGTCACAACCAAAATTAATTAACACCATCTCTTTAAATTTTGTTTAGGTCATTTTATTATCCTGAAACAGATTCTATTAAATGGCTACTACATTAAGTCAATTTGCTTTGTGAAAGAAATGGCAAATGTGTCAACCCTGTAAGATCGTATCGTATGACATTCAAAATACTTAAATGTGAATCTTGAATCAAAAAGCATTCTAAACAATAACATTGTTTTGTGTTTGCTTTAATAAATGTATTTAAGTCAGGGTCCCTCACTACTGTCAGATGTGTGAACTATGTCAGATCAGAATATTTTAATAATATTTGATTATGATATTTTATATTTGTTGATGAAGTGTTGGTCACATGTGAATCTGTGAATTGGTCACATCTGTCTGTTAACATGATAATGTGTTTTAAAATGTTAAAAACATATTGATTGCAAATATAGCAAGGTAAAAAACTAATTTTGATTAAAAAAAAGTTGGGAAGGTGCATCGAAGTGTAGCTCGGTAGCTTAGTAAACTTACTGTAATATATGAAAATGTATTTTTCAATATTTCAGCCTGTTTTGTCCCTCGTCTTGAGAATCAGTGCTATCTGATCAATATAGTGGAATAAAAACAACACATAGTCTTTTCACTGCAACTTCAAAGAAGGCTAGATAATAAGGTAAAACAGAATTAGCTAAAGTTCATCAGCTGTACTTTAGTACACTTCAACTGTAGCTGTACTGCAGTGTAAACCACACTATAGAAATGTGTTTACAGTAGTGTTGTTTATGGCGGCCTGTTTTAATTTTAGTTTTAGTCTAGTCTTTGTGTGAAGATGTCATTTTATTTTTTATTAGTTTTAGTCACTATCATACTCTATTTAGTCTAGTCAAGCTTTACTCAACTAAAAGTCTGTGCGGTTTAGTCTGCTTATTTTAGTCAGAATTATCCGTGACTATTTTCGTCTAGTTTTAGTCGAGGAAAACTGATGATATTAATTCTAGTTTTAGTCAATGAAAATTTAATTTTAGTCTCTTTTCAGTAATGCAACTCTATTTAACCCAATCACTATAGTATAGGTACCTAGTATTAGCCTATACACGGAATATTTATTTTACCAACCAAACATGTTAGAAACACACAAATAAAATAAAGTAAATAAATAATTAGGTAAAACAGAATTAGCTAAAGTTCAGTCGCTGTACTGCAGTGTAACAGCATTTAACTCCAACAGTTTTTCATTGTGAAGTACAGCAGCTCAATGTAGTAAAACATGGTAAAATAAAACGAATGTGTGTAATCACTGCAATATACTGTCATGATCTGGGCTGTGGGGCCCCCCTCAGCCACCTGGGGTCGCTGTTTTCCCTTCCCTGCACTGCACTTCCCTGAGTGTTCACCTGTCATAATTATGTCACCTGTTATTCCTAGCTGTTCACAATCACTATTGTCTTAATAATCTCCACACATCCACTTGTTACGAGCCCCTGCTCTTTCTCTCTTTGTTTCTGTCCTGAGTGCAGCTACTAATTGGATGGGGGCGGAGACTAGCACACACACCTGAAGCCTCTGCCTATTTAAGAGCTGCTGGTGGCACTTCAATGGTGGCTTGCCCTGGGAACTCTGTTTTGTGTTTGATTTTGGGTTTTGTTTTCCTTATTTTCTTTTAAGGATGGTGAGTGATTGTTTGTTTAGTTAATTCAGAGTATATAGAAAGCATAGGCAAGTGAGCTAACCCGGAAGACTTTTGCTTTGTTTAATTTGTTCTTCGGTAGATAGGAAGTTTTCTTAACTCTTCAGTAAGTTGCAGTTTAAATTAGTTAGCTCACCAATCCTTATTTAAGATGTAAGTTCAAGTGCATTTCCTTTTGTTTTCTGTTTTGGTCGTAGTCTTTTACCTTTACAATAAAACTTTTAACTTTTTACCCTGGCCACTGTTGTTTTTGTTGGTTTTAGAATGGCTCTTATGTTGGTCCCTAAATGGGTCGTAACATAAATTGGGGGCTCGTCATCAGGATATGAACCGCCTTTTGTTTGAAGAGCTACTTTTTGTAGTTGTAGAATGCTTTGTGGTGATTTATGTGCTACTTCGATGTTCTGTAGTTTGTTTCAATAAGTTGAGGCAGTTCTACTTGTGTTTTGTAGCTTATGTATGCATTGCTACCTTTGTGTCTGTTTTTAGCATGCTTTTGTGTTTAATGCAGTGCTACTTTTGCTTTTTGGTAGCATGCTTTTGTGTCTTATAGCATGCTTTCGTGTTTAGTGCATTGCTACTTTTGCTTAGTAGCATGCGTTTGTGTTCGGTAGCATGCTTTTTGTGTTTTGATGCATTTCTGCTTTGTTTCTGTAGCATGCTTTTGTGTCTAGAGCACTGCTACTTGTTTGTAGCATGCTTTTTGTATTTGATGCATGGCTACTTTGGGCATGTCCTTTGGTTGCATTTATTAGTGTGAAAGGTTGGTTTTGACCAATTTTTGCCATTCTTTTGTGTAAACAATTTTTCAGTGGTCATGGGCTGAAGTTATTTCATTGGTTAAAGTTTTTGTTTTTGCTTATGTTTTTTTGCAGTAGGTTTTCTTACTACCTTTTGGAATATTTTTGTCAGGGGAAATTTTGTGATGGAGGAACTTTGCAGATTTTGGTAAAACCGATTCTAGTGAGGATGCTTGAAACTTTTGCAGACCAGATTTGATTTGCATGAAGATTAATTTGTTGAAGGGTCTTAGAATGTGATTAAACTAGAACTTGAAATTTGACCTAAAGAGCTGTAGGTTAAAGAAAAACAAATTGCATGTGACTGAGCTGAAATGGTTAGAACTGTACTCCATAAAATTGGAAATGGACCTCTGTATTTGGAAAAATTTGAACTTTTGAGCAGTTACACAAAGTCAAACAGCTGTAACATCTGAAGCTAATGTTGACTTTGTTTAGAAGAACATCCATTTGGTCCCTCCCTTCATAGAGAAGGATGTGGATGAATACTTCACTCATTTTGAGCATGTAGCTAAATGGATGGAGCTTACTGCTACAATGTGTTCTGTTCCTATGTAGAGTTGCACATGTTTCTCAGGAAGTTACAGATATTGATCATCTTGGAGAGATCATTCTTGAGGAATTGTTTTCCTGAGACTATGGCAATGTTCTTTATTGAACAGTAGGTACTCTAGATATACAGAGCAGCTACTTCAGTGGATGAGTTCGTGTTGACTCCAGGTGTGTTCAGCCATCTTGTACAAAATCTGATGTATTGAATACTGCAGACTTTACGTCCAGCTCCTTCATTTAGTGCAAGAAAGGGGTTTTTGTGTCTGACCTTGATTAAAAGCTAGTTTGTTTTTATTCCTAAAAGCAGGGTCATAAATTGGCTGATTGCTTTGTACTTCCTGAGGCCAATCCTTCTAAACCTTCGCTTTTGTGAATGGTTTCTTGACTAAACCTCCATCTTTTGAGTTTGAGAGTAAAAAAGGCTCTATGGCGAGGACTACAAGCCATTCTTGATGGATGGGTTGGTGTCTAGAAATGACATTTGAAGTCCCTGTCAAGATTCTTCGTTGAGTTAAAGTCCTCTGTAGTATTTGGAGTTGCTGTTGAAGTGGTCAGGTCTGAATTTCATGTCTTTTATTTGTGGCTGGAAGTAATGTTCTGGTTAATCCAGAGGGGTCTACACACTCCTTTGTCTGTTCAGAGTCATAACGAGGTGTCCACGAACCATCTAGAGACCGATATCCTGCCTGTACAGCTATGTCCAAGCAACTGCCAAGTAAGCCTGTTTTAAAAGATTTTAATGAAGTTAATTGAAATGTTTTTTTTTCTGATTTGGAGTCTCAAAAAACAACAACATTAAGTTGTATATTGGGACATTTGTTCCGTGTTGGAATTTTCACCATGGATTGTGAGTATACCATTCATTAAAAATAATTTGTTTAAATTATATTTAATGTTTTATGGGTGGGGGTGTTACGAGCCCCTGCTCTTTCTCTCTTTGTTTCTGTCCTGAGTGCAGCTACTAATTGGATGGGGGCGGAGACTAGCACACACACCTGAAGCCTCTGCCTATTTAAGAGCTGCTGGTGGCACTTCAATGGTGGCTTGCCCTGGGAACTCTGTTTTGTGTTTGATTTTGGGTTTTGTTTTCCTTATTTTCTTTTAAGGATGGTGAGTGATTGTTTGTTTAGTTAATTCAGAGTATATAGAAAGCATAGGCAAGTGAGCTAACCCGGAAGACTTTTGCTTTGTTTAATTTGTTCTTCGGTAGATAGGAAGTTTTCTTAACTCTTCAGTAAGTTGCAGTTTAAATTAGTTAGCTCACCAATCCTTATTTAAGATGTAAGTTCAAGTGCATTTCCTTTTGTTTTCTGTTTTGGTCGTAGTCTTTTACCTTTACAATAAAACTTTTAACTTTTTGCCCTGGCCACTGTTGTTTTTGTTGGTTTTAGAATGGCTCTTATGTTGGTCCCTAAATGGGTCGTAACACCACTTCCCTGGTGATTCTGCATTGTTTTCTGTTTCATGTTTCCCTGCTCAAGTCCTGCTCCTGGCTGTCGTGTGTGCCATGTTGGCTTTTTGTATTGTTTATTTGTGTTTATTTAATTAAATATTCTTTACCCGCATTTGGACCCTGACCCCTTTGTGTACCGTGACATATACTGTACGTTCTCACTGAGTCCACTGGTGAATTAAATAATATATGCAGTTATTTGAGAAATAGTTTAATGCACTGTGTGACTATTATAGTCACTGACCTATAGCTAGGAGGGGCAGGCTGTGACAGATAAAAAAAAAAAAAAAACAGATGCTGACTCTGTCCCAAATGCATTGCAAAAAAATGCTTTTCTTACTTAGACTTTTTGTCTTGTTTTCAGCCAAAATATCTAAAAATACTTAATTTGAGAATAAATAATTCTTAAATCAAGTAAAACACAAGTTAAGTGTGTTTTTGCTTGAAACAAGCTAAATAATCTATAAATGGGGTAAGAAAAATAAAAATGCTTTCTGTTTGTAATAAGACTATTTTTCTTACCCCATTGGCAGATAATTTAGCTTGTTTCAAGCATAAACTCACTTAATTTTGATGTGTTTTACTGAAAATAAGAACATAATTTTACTTGTCTAGGCAATCCTTGATTTTTAGGTATTTTGGCTGGAAACGACAAAAAAAAGTCGAAGTAAGAAAAGCATTTTTTTTTTGCAGTGTGAAACCCTAAACCCTCACGCTCTTCCTCTGAGTCCACATTGCCTGATGTAATTCCGTTTCGACTGTAGTATGCTG
Source organism: Garra rufa (assembly GCF_049309525.1). Lineage (NCBI taxonomy): Eukaryota > Metazoa > Chordata > Actinopteri > Cypriniformes > Cyprinidae > Garra > Garra rufa. The sequence goes on from NC_133364.1 coordinate 56,034,328, forward strand.
TGTGGCTCGCAGGCTTGGGTTTCGAAGTCAAGAACGCATAGGGGGTGCTGGACATAACGGGCACGCTCACAGACGAAACCGAAAGTGCGCATGAAGCGCGCAAAACAGACTTAACGGCAACATTAACAAGCCGACAGGATTTGAGGAGTATTCGCACGTGTGCGCACATAACAGAGTAAGATATTTTCTTTCCTTTTACTGTGTGTTTACACTCTTAGAGTGAATTGTGAAGTGTATTTAAAGATCGAGTGTACTAACACGGCTCCTGTGGGCTAATAGCTTATTCACTGTATTCATTTGTATCCTGATGTTCTATTAATGCAAACTTACACTTTATTTTTATTTTTCCTTGTTATAGAAGCACACTGACTGTTCAAACTCTAAACCAAGTTGTGTGTGTGTGTGTGTGTGTGTGTGTGTGTGTGTGTGTGTCTGTGTGTGTGTGTCTGTGTGTGTCCAGTAGCCAACTGCGGTCACGCCAGCCCCGTCTTGAAAACACATGGTCACGCCAGCCGCAGTTTTTTTTTGTATGCGCACTTACGGTGTGGGTGCTGAGAGCGGTCAAAATGGATGTAAAGACGCTGTCAGAATGTTTCCCTTTTACTTTACCTGATATATCCGCATATATATATATATATATATATATATATATATATATATATATATATATATATATATATATATATATATATAAATATATATATATATAAATTTAATCCTGGTATTTTAAAGTTGAAATTGTCAGTCTTCAGTCTCACAGTATCTTTCAGAAATCATTCTAATATACTGATTTGCTGCTCAAAAATATTTATTATTATTATGTTGGCAATTTAGCCCAAAAACTAAATGCATTTACACCATTTCCCATTTTCCCAAAAAAATTCCTTTATAGGTTTGCTCATTTTCTCAATTGATTCTTGTTCACAGTCACCCTGACTATTACTGTAATCGTTTTCAAGTCATTTTACTGTATAGTTTTGGAGGAAAAAAAAAAAAAATATATATATATATATATATATATATATATATATATATATATATATATATATATATATTAGTGGTGGGCCGTTATCGGCGTTAACGTGCTGCGTTAACGTGAGACTTTTATTGGGGGATAAAAAAAAATATCGCCGTTAATCTATTCTCAAAGTTGGGTTGGGAGCTGGGTCTAAACTACGCAAGCTATGAGGACTTTCACCTTGATAGTTTAACGCGGATGTATACAAAAGACTATAGAATATTGCGCGTTTAAGTCTCCTCCGCCAAAACAAAGACGGGATCACGTCGTCCTCCATTCATAAAAACCGAATCTACTATAGTGCGAAATGCCACGTAAATTCTTCGTTTTTTGGATTCATAAATCAAATATGGTCTGTCACTTAATTCAAATCGCGATATGGACTAGTGTCTGTGAAAACTGAAATGCAAAAAGACCGTTTTAATATGAATCCGGTATATTCCGTTTGCCTAGCTGTATGTATGAAATTCATACTATGGATGGTGGAGACGCGCTTTTACTGCACGCATACTGAAACACACGTGACGCTCCCGGTAATTTTTGGCATTTGCATCTCACATGAACAGAAGAACTCAAACTGCTGTGAGTG
>NC_133364.1:56036434-56091390 GCF_049309525.1 Garra rufa
ATTTTTGCAACGAGTGTATGTTTACTAGCCTATTTAACATTGTTATTTAGGCTGCTTTCTTATTTAATTATATTATTTCTTTGATTTATTTTTGCATTTTCTGGCTGCCTGTTCACTGACTGAAGTGCTAAAATAAACACGCACGTTTGTTAATAATGTTTGAGCCTCATGTATATAATTTTGAAACACAAAATAAATATGTATTTTATTTATATATAGGCCTATATACACACACGTTATAATTTATATTCATAAAACACCACGTTTGGGAGGGGAAAATCGGGGGAAAAAAGGGGCAAAATCTGGCTAAAACTCCTGTAGTGTGAGCCGGGCTTTAAGCAACCATGACCCGCTCTCCATGAAGAGGCGGAAGTTTTAGTATAGGATAAATAGATTTCCAGCATAAAAAATCGCTTGCAGTAGATCTGCTATTAAATTTAGCCTATTTAAAAATGGTTATTCCTGTACAGCTATGATAAGCTGTTTCTCCAACTTGGCAGTGCTTTCAATGTTATAAAGGAAAAGGATGAAGCTGTTCGGTTGGTTCTTGTCACAAGACCCGTGGTGAGATGTTTTTATCTCTATGCGAGCGCATTGCGTACAGTATATCTTTGGTGGCGACCGCGTCGCTTCCATTATGAGCACGCATACCGCGCGTCTACATTTGAAATTTGAACTTGAGCGCGCAAAAGACGCGACATATGACATTTAAATTACACATAATTTGACATTTAAATTACACATAATCACTATAAACCACTTATAATAATAATTATAAGAAGTAACAACAGTAGCCTAATAATTGGCTAAACCTTTCAAATATTTATATATATTTATATTATATTTATATATTTTATTTGACTCAACTGATTTATTAAAGTCACTGAATATTTAACAAATGAAACAGTGGACTTAAAATAAATTATTAATTCAATTAGGCCTATATTTGATCACAAACAATGATACATTCCTCAATAAAACATCACTAATTATTATAGTCTATATTTTATAATTATACCTACTATAGACTATTATTGACTTTAAATTTACTATAGTAATTAATACAGAGGCACTAATTTGGGCAAACAGCACTAGTGACTTGTTAAGGGCTTGAAGCTTAAAGTTGAGGACTTGCAACTCGACTTGGACTTGCTCGTCTTGACTTGGGACTTGACTTGGGTCTTGTCTGGCTTGACTCGGGACTTGACTTGAGACTTGAATGCAAAGACTCGAGACTTACTTGTGACTTGCAAAACAATGACTTGGTCCCACCTCTGCCAATCAGTACAGGCTAAACTCCTAAAAAGTCAAAGGATCCTGAAGGCATTCAAACAGGAAGTTAAAAACAACAATAATAATGCAGGGAATAGTGACTTATGTCCAGATGCCGGTTAATCATTCTTTTCAGTGATTGAATCATGATCATAATTCAGGATTTTTTTTCAGTTATTATTTCATATTACTTTGGTTGTCTGATAACAGAAATATTACATCAAAACAATGGAAACAGTTTTGTTGAGAACTTGGCTGCATCAAATGACAGTATGTGGGCACCGAGAGGCAAACAAATGTAATAATAAATGTAGATTTTGCATGTTCAGAAGAAGTGAGCTGCCCTGTCCTGCAAATAATGTAAACAGGCTTGTGTAAGTAAATTGCTCAGTGCAAAGAAAGAGAAGTAATGGGAACCAGGTGTTTCTATGTTATTTTTTTTCATGTGTCTAATTAGGGCTGGGCGATAAAACGATAACGATATATATCGCGATAGACAAGAGATCGATATCAATAAAAATGTGTTCGATAAAACGTTCGATATTTTGTATTCTTCGTCGGCCCGCCCAGCCCCCCTTTAGCGTTCAGTTCATAGCGCCAGATCACAATAGAAGTTAAGGTTATCTTTCCTACAGAATGGGTCCATGTTGTTGTATTAAACAAACTAAATAGCCTTATGTTATTTATCTTATTTACACGACGGCATGTGATTTCTGTCTCTACATGATCGCGCTGTCTCCTCAGACAGACGGGATCGCGGACTCCATTCATAAAAACGGACTTTACTATAGGGCGGAATGCCGCGGAATTCGTCGATTTTTGGATCAATAAATCAAAAGTTGGTCTGTTAATTAATTCAGATCGCGATATGGACTAGTATCTGTGAAAACTGAAATGCAAAAAGACCGTTTCAATAAGAATCCTGCATGTTCCGTTTGCCTCTTTATGTATGAATGGAGTTTTTGGCCTTTGCATCTCACATGAACAGACAAACTCCAATAAATACACCTCCAAAGCTGCTGTGAGTGTCACCTTTTGTCAATTTTACCGTTTCATTAGTGAAACTAGCATCATATCATACTGTATTACACACTGAAACTTCACGGCAACCTGTCAAAATAAAAGTACGGTTTAACATGTAACAGAACAATATTAGTCTTGTATTACTGTACAGTATAATATAGGTGTTTATATGTTCACATTTAAATATTTACATAAAACAATATATATGATAAAAAATAAAATAAAGAGTCGCCACTTAATTATTGAAAAAATACTATTATTATTAAACCTTTTTTTAACTGAATATAATTTTTCTTCTATGTATTCATTTTAACAGTAAAGCTCCGTTTATTTTATTTTTAAAAAGAAATCTGTGATTTTGCTTTCATTTGATTATCAGAAAAATTTAAACAAGAATTTCTGAAAAAAAAAAAGATTGAAATGAAAACGAAAATGTTGAAAGTTTTGGACTTATTTTTTCACTTAAATAAATATTTTTGTTATTACACAAAGTATAGGCTAAAGTACCGGGAAGGAAGTAATGTTGGCTACTGGCAACCAGCAATCTGTGCAGAAATAAATATTATCAGCCAAGTACTTTGCAACAACCTCTGACCTGTGGTCAAGCCGTACTTCTGGGCCATACATTAGCTTGACCATTCACTTCATCGACAATGAATGGGGTTTGAATTGAGGATTAAGAGATAATTAAGTGTATATTGTGACTTTAGACTTATGTTTACATTTTAATTATTTGAGTTTTCCATGGTTGTTGACATTTCTGTCTTAATAACTGAGGGGATTATGATCAGAGGCAGGTTAAGTTTAAAATAAAAATGCTTGAGTGTAATATATTTTTCTCCTGGTCCTTATTTTAAATGGGTCATAAAAATATCAATAATTATCGATATCGACCGATATGAAACACTGATATCGTGATATAGTTTTCAGCCATATCGCCCAGCCCTATGTCTAATAGACATGAACAAGTTATTTGAAAAACATCTATGACATTTGAAACAAGTTAGTCTAGTCAAGTATGGTTTTACTGATAATAAACACATATTTGCTTAAAGCATCCATGCCAATGTTGATTAGAGTATTAAAAACTTTAAAAAGTGTTAATTTAAGGTACATTTAGAACAGATAGAAATGTGCGATTAATCGCGAGTTAACTCAAGACAACCATGCGATTAATCGCGATTAAAAATTTTAATCGATTGGCAGCCCTAGTTTTTATGGCTTTGTACTGCGCCCGCAATTTTTTCAACTTGTCTCAAACTTAACTGGATAAGCTTTGCGAGTTCAGCAACGATGTATTTTATCACGTCTTCATATCTGCAGACGCCGTCAAACTGGCATTGTACTTTGTCCTCGGCCCAAATACTCAGAAGAGCCCTGGTATCTTCCACAGACTAGTACTGACGATTCTCCATTTTAAGTTTTTGAGTTCTTTGCACGACGTAATACAGCGAAATGCGCATCTTACCGCGGACACACTTTTACCTGACTGCACGCTTATCGAAACATTGCATAAACTCCGCCTTTCACTTTGACCACGCCTCAAGCCCCAGCTGGCCTTCTTTGGCCCAAGGTTTTCGTCGGGCCGAAAAACCCGGGCCATTGGCCCTGAGGAAGCACCGACGTGTCAGTGTGAGTGGAAACGCGACTGGCCGTGGCACGCACTAGCACGCCCGTTTTTGGCCCGACAGTGGAAACGCTGCTATTGGAGTTTTCTAGCTCTAACACACTTTCGGACTCTATTTCTCACTGACTGACTAAATCTCAGCAAATAACAAGACAACACAAAAGTAATCTGTAAATCTGCTCAGAATTTTCTCACTTGTCTTGTCTGGTTTTACATAGACTGAACTGGTCTAATGCTCTGAGATTCTGCAGCAATAACATTTCCCCCTGCACTTCACAAGAGCTTGAATCTCCTCGATTAAATCAACATCTGAATCAAATGCAGGGAAATTACCAATATGAATTTCACAGTTTGATAGGATACTAAGGTTTTAAAACATCAATCTCAACTTACTTGAGTTCTTGCAGTGAGCAGTTTGGATCCTCCAGTTTTTCAGAGAGCAGTTTTAATCCTAAATCTCCTGGGTAATTGTAGCTCAGATCCAACTTTCTCAGGTGTGATGGGTTTATACTCAGAGCTGAAGACAAATAACGACAGCCTTCATCTGTCACCATACAGCCAGACAATCTACAAACACAGCAATAATTTAGATAGCATTAGCTTTACAATCAGACACGGACATATTTTGAGTTAAAAAATAACTTTATACTGAACAGAAAACTGTTTGTTATTGTCATCTTACAACATTTTTCTTGACACTGTGAAGCTGTTTAGAGGCAATCTGTATTAGATAAAAGCATTATATAAATGTCAGTAACTTGATTTTTCAAAACCTTTTCTCTCGTCATCAACTCCACGCCACCAACTTCACATTCTCCACACCACAACCTGTCAAAAACATCATAACAAATACACACTCTTTCTCATCCTTCTCTCCACTCTGAGGCAGAAGCTTCCAAACATATCCTTTCCAATCACATTACTACATGTCCACTTAATCCTGTCCTCACTCACCTCCTTCCGGCGATTTCTTCTTCATCTATACCTGCGTTCACTCACATTATCAGTACATCTCTTCAAACTGATATATTCCCCACAACATTTAATTGCTACTTGGTTCCTCTGGGCTCAGTGCCTGGACCACTTCTCTTCTCCATCTACATGTCGTCATTAGAATCTATCATTCAGAAACATGGCTTTTTCAATCACTGCTATGCTGATGGCACTCAATTCTACTTCTCGTTCCAATCAGATTGTAGCTGTTCACATTGCAGCCTGTCTGAACGACATTTTAGCTGGATGATGGACCATTACCTTCATCTCAAATTTAAGACTAAACTGATTGTGGTCTTGGGACTTATACGCCTTCCAGAAGCTTGCTTGAAAAATTTAAGTACTTACCTATTCTACACTACATTATTTTATTTTACCACTTCAGAGGTTTGTTCCATTCGACCGTAAGTGCCATGTCGAAGTGGACATCACAGGATATTCCACCATGATTCAAGTTCGAATGGAATGTATATGTTCCACTCAAAAGGCATTCAATTGCGCAAGACGTGACTTTTTTCGAAAGTTGTCATATCGTTTAAAAATCTCCTCTCGCTGTGTCTCACATAATGTTCATCTTCTGAAGTAAGTTTTATTCCTGACAGCACTTCTTCTTCCAGAAAGGACTAAGTAGCCCAGATGAGCTTGGAAGTCTTGCTTCTTTTATTTACAGAGATGTGGCCGTCTACTTTTGGCATGGCCGCCTCACGTGGACGATTATAACATAAAAAGTGAAAGTTGCTCGTGGGCGTGATAAGAACGGGTGTTCTTTTTGGTTTTAGGACAAATTTGATAAAAAGGTTTTGATCCACTTGGAATGTTGACTACTGTATATCTTATATGTGTGTCACGTAATCACAGAGTATTAGTTAATTTAAAAGACACATTTCAAATAAGTATTTGTTGAGACTGAGGCTGCTGAATCCGAACCCTGTTTATTTTCTTTGTTTTGCAAAAGCGTAATGTTTTGCTGATATTGTGAGTGTATAGATGAATAAAAGTAGACCCTTTACAGATTTAAACAATGTATTACTCTTATATGTACAATCAGAAATCACTGAGCATTTTAGGTTATTTTTGCTTCTCTCTTTAAAACATGTAACTTGCATCGGCGGCGTCCTCTTCGACCCCAGGAGGTTAAAAGTATTCTCTTATTACTCTCTATATTTGTTTCTCTTTTTAAAAGAGAGGGGACAACAACATTCGATTTCGTATTGTATTGATTTTTTTTTCACAATTGATGAATTAATGCGCATGGGACTCAGTGTGCAAGGTGACAAATTTTTAGGATTAAGAATATGAAAAAATGCATAGACTCTATGTGCAAGGACCTTAACTTAACCCTCCTGTTATCCTTGGGGTCAATTTGACCCCATTCAATGTTTAACGTATGTACATATATAATTGACTTTTTTTTTTTGCTTCAGATTGAATGACTTTTCCTAATTTAATGGGGAAAACTTGGTAAACATAAAACTAACATGATATTATTTGTTCAATGCCCTGTACACATTTTTGTTACATCGGTGTTCTTTGGGGTCAATTTGACCCCAGGTTCTTTTAGCTGTATAAAACATAAGAAATATAAAAAATTTACACACATTTGTTTTGGGTGATATTGAGGTCACTATAACATGCTATGATTTTATAATATGCACTATAATTTTATATGTTAAGTATAATAAAAATAAAAAATAAAACTAACACAACCATACCTGTAGTATTGAGAGAACCACTGTCAATTGAATTGCTCTCTCAATCGAAAATGGCCTCTACGCAAAGGTTTTCTGTCAGTGAGATTTTGTCACAGGTGTTTGACAGTGAAAGTTGGGGGGTGTTTCAGAGTGTTGTTGAGTAGTTAACAAAGACATCAATTACCTGACACTAACCTTTTAGCAAAAAAATATCATATTCTAGAGGTTTTAAATTTGGGGTCAAATTGACCCCAGTGGGAAAAAGGTGTTAGCGGATTTTAGGGTTACAGGAGGGTTAAGATCTGCTTATGTTGCGTCATATTTCTTTTTAAGCTTGTTTATTTATTTATTTTTTTACAGTTTTGAGCACTATAACCAATCACACATGATTCTGTTTAACTGAGGCGTTCAGGTATCATTGGGGTACCTTTGTTTTGAACCCATCCTCTTTATTCTTGCAACAACCTTAACAAGTGTTCTCCAAGAGGAAAAGCAACTGAATTGGCTAAGGAAGTCCGAACCATCACTGACTTCAGTTGCGAAGGTTTGGGTTAATCTGACCTCGGGATCTCCCACAAGTAAATCATTTGAGAGGTGAGGTGTTGAACAAACCTCTGGTTCCCACAGGAATTCTGGTCCTGAAAGCCAGAACGTTGACAATATGTCTGAAGCGTAAAGATCTCTGGAGGCATGATCAGCAGGATTCTTAGATGTGTTGACATAATACCACTGGCTTACATCCGTGATTGTCCTGATTAACTGTACACTGTATTTGCAACAAACACGTGAAATCTGGATGCTTCATTTTTAACATATGCCAACACAACCTGGGAATCAGTCCAAAAGAATTCCTGATCGATCTTCATCTCTAGTTCAGTCTTTAACATAGAACTCATTCTGGCTGAAACTACAGCAGCAGACAATTCCAATCTTGGAATACTTAGAATCTTTGTGGGTGCAACCCTTGCCTTGGCCATTACTAGACTGCAGTGTACGTCATCCTTGCCATTTTTTAACCTAAGGTAAGAGCATGCACCATACCCTACATTACTCACGTCTGAGAAGTGGTGTAATTCTACACTAATGATGGTACCAAAGGATGGCGGGTGGTAACATCTCGGAATGCTAATGTCCTTCAGCTTCTGAAGACTACTTTTCCAATTCTCCCACCCTGGGATTATGTCCTCTGGAAGGGGCTCATCCCAACTGATGTTTCTACGACAGAGCTCCTGAAGAATTATCTTTCCTTTCAGAAAAAAAGGGGAAACGAACCCGAGAGGATCATACAAAGAAGCAGTAACCGACAGGATTCCATGACGAGTTAAAGGGTGATCTTTCATTTTGACGTCGAATCGAAATGTATCGTCTTCCACAGCCCATTGAATGCCAAGAACACATCCTGTTGCTCCAGGATTGAGATTGAGTGGTCTGGTGGGCATTGCCCATTCAGATGGATCTACACAATGTAAGGCTTCTGCTTCATTTGATCTGAACTTATGAAGATGTAAGCCTCCACGCTTGCATGATGCTTGGGCTTCAATGATTAGCTTCTCAGCTTCCTGAATTGAAGGAACCGACACCAAGCCATCATCCACGTAGAAGTTTTTCTGAATGAATGATGAAGCTGAAGGATACTCTGACTTGTGTTGCTCTGCCAAGTACATAAAGCCAAAATTGGGGCATCCCGGAGACAAAGCCGAGCCAAAAAGATGCACAGCCATTCTGTATTCTTGCGGTTCACTTCCCAGATCCCCTTCTTCCCACCATAAGAACCTCAGGTAATTTCTTTCCTCAGGGGGAACAAAGAATTGATGAAACATCTTTCCGATGTCGCATGTCACAGCAACGGTTTCTTTCCTAAAATGGCTAAGGACTCCCACCAGAGAGTTAATCAAGTCTGGGCCAATAATAAGTGTGTCATTTAGGGAAACACCACAAAACTTTGCAGAGCAATCGAAAACCACCCTCAACTTGTCTGGCCTTTGAGGGTGTAGAACTCCGAGATGTTGTATGTACCATGCTATTTATTCCTCAGAAAGCGTAGGAGCTGGTTCTGCTTCTCTCTTGTTGAACATTTCTTCCATAAAGGTTTTGTAACGTTCATAATACTGTTGGTTGTTCTTCAGTCTTTTCTTTAGGTGTTGCAGTCGTGCCATTGCAAGCTTCTTGTTGTTGGGCAGCAAAGGAGCGCTGCAACTCTTGAAGGGAAGGGGCAGCTGATAATGTCCATCCTCTTTGTGCTGAACGTTATCACTGAGAAGACGTTTTCAATTAAATTATCCCCACTCCTTCTTAGTATGTTTGAACATTCTTTATCTCAAGGAACTTTGCCAAAGTCCCTTAGTGAAGCACTGATTACTCTTTTACTGAAGCCCCAAAAAGATCAAACAATATGCAGCTCATATCAACCAATTTCTCTGTTAAAAGCGGATATCAAAATTTTAGCTAAATGACTGGTTTTATAAAAGGTCGGCACATATTTTCTAACATCCGTCGCCTTTTAAATGTTCTTTACACTCCCTCATCCCAAGACACCCCTGAAATTGTAGCATCATTAGATGCCGAAAAGGCATTTGATCGGGTGGAGTGGGATTACCTTTTTTTTTGGCTATGGATAGGTTTGGTTTCGACCCCGAATTTATAAAGTGTCTTTTTACCTTGTCAAAAACAGCTCTGTTCACAGTGACCCATTTCGGTGCAAGTCTGCTTTTTACTTCTCCAGTCGCTTCAGTAGTTCCGAATAAATGGAGATCAAAATTTTTTTCTTTGTCTAGGGGCACTCGGCAAGGATGCACTTTAAGTCCCCTTTATTTACAATTGCAATTGAGCCATTATCGCTAGCATTAAAATCTATATCCTCTTTCCATGGCATAGTTAGGTGGGGTGTTGAAGCTCTCATTATATGCTGATGACCTGCTTCTTAACATTTCAGATCCTTTATCATGCATCAATGACATTATCAAAGTTTTGCACAATTTTGGGACCTTTTCTGGCTATAAGCTGAATATTATAAGTGAATGTATGTTAACTCACTCGCAAGACATGTGCCTGACTCCATGCTTCCCTTCTGCATGGCAAGATCTAAGATTAAATATTTAGGCATCAATATCACTCAGAACTTTAAAGGACTATATGAAATGAGGCCTCTCCACCTGTCTTTGGTTGGCAGAGTGAACTGTGTTAAGATGACAGTTCTCCCAAGATTCTTATATTTATTTCAGTGCCTCCCTATCTTTCTATCTAAAGCTTTTTTCAATACATTAGATAAATTATCTCAAATTTGATCTGGGATGGGAAAATCCCCAGAATTAGTAAAGAGTTTCTTCTGAAAAATAGAATTGACGGAGGTTTAGCTCTTCCTAATTTCTTATACGATTATTGGGCGGCTAATGTCCAAAATATAATTTACTGGATGCACTCATCAGGGGGCACTGATTGGCTTCAAACAGAATCTAAATCTTGCACAGCAACCTCTTTACAAGCTCTTGTAACATGTAGCTTATCTATTAAAATAGTTAAATATACATAAAATCCAATTGTTCATTTCACTCTTAAAATATGGACTCAATTACGTCAGCATTTGAAGTTAAGACCAGCACTCTTGTTTCAGAGTCCAATATGCAATAATCATGCTTTCCTCCCAGCAAAACTAGACTCTGCTTTCAAACAGTGGCAAGATAAGGGAATTTCTCAGTTCAGTAATCTTAATATTGATGGTATTTTTGCAAGTTTTAATGATTTGCGTTCCAAATTTACTCTTAATTCAGTTGACCTTTTCCATTATTTTCAGATACGTCATTTCGTTATTGCCCAAAGCTCATCATTTCGAAACATCCCTTCAAAGTCTCTTGTGGACTCTCTGTTAGAAGTACCCTCCCATCTACAAGGTCTTGTTTCAAAAATATATACAATTCTAATGTCTTTAAAAAGTGTAAGAACAGACAGGATCAGAAGCAGGTCGGAGAGTAAGCTCAGTATGCAATTTTCAGAGGAATTTTGGAGGAATGCCCTCTATAGAGTGAATGGTAGTACTGCTTGTGCCCGACTGAGTTTAATAAAGTTTAAGGTATTGCACCGTATGCACTTAAGCAGAACACGGATTGCCTCCTTTAATCCTGCTTTTGACAAGACCTGTATTAGGTGTCATACAGGTGAAGCAGACTTGACTCACGTTTTGGGAATGCACCACACTTACTGCTTACTGGTCAACTATATTTGATACACTTTCCAAAGTGTGTGAAGCACCACTGAACCCATGTGCAGAATTTGCAATATTTGGTGTTCCAGGTGATGAATCAAATTTGACTAAAAGACAACTAAATATCATTGCCTTTGCATCCTTATTGGCTCGCAGACAAATTTTATTACATTGGAAATCTACAAATCCAATCACAATGGCTTCGGGATCTGATGTTATACCTACATCTAGAAAAGATTAAATATTCAATCGGAGGTTCTCATAAATTCTCTTATGTCTGGCAACCCTTATTATCATATTTTACTGCCATAAAGGTCCTGTTATGAAGCAGACGGGACAACAAGGTAAGTGTATACGAATGGTGTTTTATTTATATAAGCAGCAGTGCCGGAGGTGGATAGTGAGTTCGTGAAGGTGAGTAAGACTTGAAGTGATGAATTCAGAGCTGGATGGTAACGTGAAGAGAGTAACAGGTCCTTTCCGTTTTAGGTGGCGAGACTGGAGGATTCCAAGAACGAAAGCCAGAGGGGTTCAGAGAGTTCGTGGATCCACCACCCTCCGCTGACGCCCTCCGGAAGTCAGCTTACAGCCACACACCGCTAATGACTGGATACTGAGAAGACACAGAGGACTGGCGCTTGGAAGACTGGAACGAGACAGAGATAAGGTAAGTGCAATGGGGTAAGTAATCTCGATAGTGATACTCGCCAAAAGACACTGGAAGTCCGCTTTCTCTGGAACGAGCCCGGACCATGAGTGGTGTGTGGAGAGTGGCTTTTGTAGAGAGGAGGATGATTGAGGACAGGTGTGCAGGTGATTGGATCCAGGTGACGGTGATCTGTGATGAGCTGAGTGAAGACTGACTGATACGTGACATATGGCCCCCCTCCCGGAACGGCGCGTCCTCGCGCCGAAATGGATACACCAGCGGAGGGAGGGTGGGGGTACAGGAGGCGGGTGAGGAGCAGGTGACGAACTGGAGATGGACATATGATCTGGGACGTGAGGCCAGGGTGGAGTGGAAGGAGGAAGGAGCCAGAGTGCAGTCAGGAGTAGGAGGAGGCGGATGGTGGTCCAGAGCCCAGCCAGGATGACACCCCAGGGCGGAGTCGAGGGAGGGAGGAGCCATGGTGGAGAACTGGTCCACGACACCCTGGGGACGAGTGACGGAGACGAAGCCTCTGGGGAAAATGAGCCAGGAGCAGCCGAGCAGACGGAGAGCCAGGGTGACACCGCAGGTCTGGAGGGCCAAGGTGACGCAGCAGGCTCAGGGGACCGAGGCAGAGCTGGGGCTCCGGAAGACCGCAGTGACACCGGAGCGACAGAGGACATAGGCGGAGCTGGAGGGAAGGAGGAGCCTGACGGAGCCGGAGGGACGGAATGACGAGGTGAAGCCGGAGGAGTGGAGTCCTTAGGCGACGGATGGTCAACGACTGACCAAGGCGGAGCCGGAGAGACGAGGGAGCCCGGTGGAGCTGGTGGGATGACGGGCCACGGTGGAGATGAGGGAGCCAGGAGCCAAGGCGGAGCCGAAGGGTCGGAGGACCGAGGTGGAGTCCAGGACTCGGAGGATGGAGGCAGGGACTGGGGAATGATCCGCCTTGGCGCAGCTGGAGCCTGGATGTCCCACGATGGCACCACACTCCTAGGTGGCGCTGCCTGAGGGTGAGCTGTGGGACAGACGGGCAGCAGCGGAGACAGGGCTGGAGGACTGGCTGGCTTGCGTGGAGGTGGGAGAGGGAGGCTGGGTGGGAACTTTGGAGACCTTGGAGCATATGACGGAACCAGTGGAGATTCTGGAGAACTGGACGAGACCGGAGAAGACTCTGGATGACTGGACGGAAACATCGGAGACTCTGGAAGACTGGATGAGACTGGCGGAGATTCTGGACGGCTGGGCGGAACCAGCGGGGACTCAGGACGGCTGGGCGGAACCAGCGGGGACTCAGGGCGGCTGGACGGAACCAGCGGGGACTCAGGAGGGTAGGACATTATTTCTCCAAACCAGTCAATTAAATCTGCTTCAAATATCTCCAATAACTCCTCATAATATCTTCCACAGCGCAGTCTCAGCTCACCCTCAGGGTTAGGAGTGTGGGCGGGGCTTTCCTCCAAGCCCTCGATCTCCACGAGTACTCCCACGGTGACGCTAGCCGGCTCACACACCTGGTCAGTCGCGACGTCCTCTGTCGCTTTAAATGCGATGAATCCTGGCGCTGCGGCTGCGGCGGGCTCTGGCTGGCGCTCCGTGCTGAAGGTAGATAGCTGTTGACTGGGCTCTGGATCGTGGATGCACATGCTGCTGACTGTTCTCGGGTCCGGGCTTCTGTAGTGAAGCAGACGGGACAACAAGGTAAGTGTATACGAATGGTGTTTTATTTATATAAGCAGCAGTGCCGGAGGTGGATAGTGAGTTCGTGAAGGTGAGTAAGACTTGAAGTGATGAATTCAGAGCTGGATGGTAACGTGAAGAGAGTAACAGGTCCTTTCCGTTTTAGGTGGCGAGACTGGAGGATTCCAAGAACGAAAGCCAGAGGGGTTCAGAGAGTTCGTGGATCCACCACCCTCCGCTGACGCGGAAGTCAGCTTACGGCCACACACCGCTAATGACTGGATACTGAGAAGACACAGAGGACTGGCGCTTGGAAGACTGGAACGAGACAGAGATAAGGTAAGTGCAATGGGGTAAGTAATCTCGATAGTGATACTCGCCAAAAGACACTGGAAGTCCGCTTTCTCTGGAACGAGCCCGGACCATGAGTGGTGTGTGGAGAGTGGCTTTTGTAGAGAGGAGGATGATTGAGGACAGGTGTGCAGGTGATTGGATCCAGGTGACGGTGATCTGTGATGAGCTGAGTGAAGACTGACTGATACGTGACAGGTACTTCCTTGACATTGAAATATTCCTAATTATGGTATCCAGTTTAATTAATCTATTCATGTATTTATTTATTTATTTATTTATTTTATTTTAACTTTTTCCATTTGTAATTATTTTTATTTATTTATTTATTATTTATTTATTTAATTTTTAATTGCATATCCATCTTTGTTATATTCTAATCAATGTCATCATTTATATTAGGCAGTATGTTTCGTATGTTGGTTGGGGAGGGTTTAAGAATGTAAAAAAATACAGTCTCTGTACAAATAATAGCATTTGTCTTTAGAATAAAAAATAAAGAGGAAAAAAAAAAGAGGTGCAAATTGCCTTAGAGGGGCACAAAATCCTGTAAGAGTGACTTACTAAGTGGGGGTACCAAGGGATACTAGGGAGCTGCTTGTTGGTTGGTAAGCGTGGCCCTGGTGGATTCCCACGGCGGACAGGTTGCACTGACAGGTGTCTGCAGACTTACAGTTTTTCTCGATTGTTTACACACATTTTCTGAAAGCATGCCTCATATTCTCAGAACTCTACACACAAATCCAAAAACACACACACAATGGACAAAACCTCTCAATTCCCCTGCAAAATTAAACTTCACATTCAAAACAATGTTATTTCTTCTCAAAATTGTATTTTGTTTTCAAATGAAACACACAAACCATCATATCAATAGACATTTATAAGAACCAGTTGAACACTGACGTGCTCAATGTAAAAAACACTTCTCCATTCAACGTAATGACTTAGGCCTTTTTTTGTTCAGTGTTACACTTACTGAAGACAGTATATACATAAGTGTGTTGTGATGTAAAATATTTGAGAATATTGTTTTTATACTCAGAACACACAAATACATGGTAATGAATATATAAAATTTTTCCCACAAAAACAATGTACACATTGTACATCCCAACCAACACAAAGTTCCACATACTGTACAGTGGTCTACATACAAAACTTTGTACTTTTTACTGTATACAGTTACTGTAAAAAAAAACAAAAAAAAAAACTATGCTGCATCCTGTCTTCTGTTTCGGTCTAGCCACAGCATCATCCACATCACAAGCAATGTTTTCCCTGGCCAAGCAGCGGGGGAAATATTGCCTAGCATGGCGAATCCAGCCATGAAAAGTACCAACTGCTAAATCTCTACATGCGTCTTCCATAGCTTAGAGAAGGGGTACACGCGTTTGTGGATTTCGGTCATACACTTTCCATCTCCAGGCAAAAAAAAAATTCCTCAATAGGATTTAGGAATGGGGAATATGGAGGGAGATAAACAACTAAAAAACGTGGGTGGGCAATTAACCAGTTCATCAAACCCCAATTGTAAGTCTCTTTAGATAAAAGCGTCTGCTAGATGACTAAATGTAAATGTAGACCTGTGTGACAGGTGTTTACCATTGTGATGAGTCAGTGTGCATAGTAGTATTAAACTTAACTTTAGAATTTGAATGGTAGTGTGTTCCTTGTGAAAACAAGATATTTCCGTCATGAAAATTGTGCCAAATGCAGAGAATTGTGTGTAGTGTTGTGAAAAAAAAAATGTGTTTTAGAATTGCAATTTGAGTGTAAAGCAATAATTTTGCTTGTAGTTTAGCAGAATTGGTTCAGGGGGTTGGTGCACGAGTTACATGTTATGGTCATTGTGTCTCAAGTACTAGTTTTTGTGTGTAAACAATCGAGAAAAACTGTAAAAGAGTTAACTGTTAGTCTCTATTTGTCCCTGTTTGTCCATTGTATGTCAAGAGATTTGTATGTGCGCTGATGCAGTGAGGCATTGAAGAATGGCTGATTTCTAACCGTGCTGGCTGCTTTGTTCTGTGTATGCTATATATGTTCTATGTAAATGCTTTATGGTTGAAGAGGAATGAAAAATCAGTGTAACTGTAAGAACAGTAAATATTCCAAAGAATTGGCTTTGTCGGTTATTTGGGCACCATCCAAGTTGCCTACGTTGTGCTCCAAATTGTGAAACTCAGTTATTAATAAAGAAAAAGTGAGAACAGATTTTTTTATTGCTGAAGAGAGAGAGAGAGCAAGGCTGGTTGGTTGCTCTTTCTATGTGTGAGTGAGCAAAGGTGGAGATATTGTGTGTGTGTGTGTGTGTGTGTGTGTGAGCTGAGTGTGTGTGAGCAAAGGAGGGGCTTTGTGTGAGTGAAGAAAGGGCCTTGTGTGTGTGTGCGAACTGAGCTTTTGCGAGCTGAGTGTATGCGAGCGCTGTAAAACACAGGGAAAGGAGAGAGAAGGGATCAAAAAAATATTTGAGTGTTCATTTTTGTGCCTGTCCCATACAAAGCTGAACGCCATTTACACATTTTATGAATAATATGATGAATCAGATGTATAGATGAGTGAAAGAGATCATCCGACATTCCAGGAGACCTTAATAAGAAGTCTCCACAACAGTGGCGGCTGGTCCATAGGGGGCGCTGGGGCGCCGCCCCCCCCTCAAGTTAGCCAAGGAAGAAGACTATTAATATGTTAAAAATAAGTTTAATACATATTGCAAAATAATTACGAAATTGCATTATTTTGTCATACTATTCGACTGTTAGTTCTGTTAGCACCTGTTAAAAATAAAAAAATCGAAACTGTTTTTCGTTTGTTTGTTGTAGGATTTCAGCGCGAATCAGACAATTTAAGAGAGTCGATTAGAAGTTAGAACACTTCTACAGACGTACATTCCACAAGAGGCCCGTCATAAATCTGACGTTTGATAGCCTGGCGCCAGAACGCCAGCCTGAAGCAGACCTAACTAACCAAGAACTTGCAACATTAACACAAAAGGACACTTTCCAAGGAAGGAGATTGTCAAATTTGGAGCAAGTAACCAAGATTAATTGTCAAAGAGATGCACATCTTGAACATCACATGATTAAAGTTATTAGCGATATGGTTGGTTTTCCCCCACACACAGGACACAACGGAAATTCCTTCCCTAACCTTTTGACTCCCAGCCAGAGAACAGACCCTCACAGAACACACCCTTACGTCCACAGAAGGGCACAGAAAACTGTCTATTGATGTACATATGCGCCTAAAATGTGCTAAAGAACTAAGGAGCAACTCCTCATTTCTATGTATAACTGCCTATCATATATGTAACCCACACATTTGTCTATTATGTTTTAATCACTCATTGTGTATGTCCCTTTTGATAACTATTGAATAGTTTAATGGTTTATATTGATGTTTGATATGTCTGAGTTTGAAATAAGATTCTTGAAATGTTTCTATAAGTCAATTCTTTGTAAAGTGTATGTTAGTCTTGTTATCGAAATCATGTCCAAATTTAACTTTGCCAAGAGCGGGAAAGTTGGGACCCAAGGGACTGATCACATGACATTGTGATTTATGGTTGGGAGGAGCAACCGACAGTCCCCTGAAGTTAGGACAATGTTAATTGGTCAAGACACCATGTGGGATGTGTCCAAAAGCTGAGTTTAAATACCCAGGACACCCTAAAATCTCTCTCTTCTCTCTTGCAACTTTCCTTACTCCTTACAACGCTCTTCACGTGCTTCGCGCCGCCGCGTCTCGACGCTGCCTGGCCTGAATGCCAGACGCTCCTCAAGGAAACATGAGGAGATCATTACACCTCTATCTTTTACTTTAATTCCTTTATCTCTTTCCGTTGAGAGTTTCGTGTCTAGTTAAGTTTGTGCAAGCCGCGACCGACTTAAACGTCTTCGCTGACCTGAACTTTAACAGCGCACGCACCACTCTCATATCCAGCCAACGCCCAAGAAGACATCACATTGACCGACCACCAACCAATCAGCAACCTCGGGAAAACCCTTTCTGGAACGAGCGACGAAAGGAATTCCCCTCACAGACAAAGGCAACGCAAGTAACTTCCAGGTTCTAACTGAACTGGTGCATTTTGATATAAAGTTTAATAACCTCTTTGAGAGACTCAATACGAGGGTTAATTAAGTGATTGATGGTTGTTCAGGTCTAAGCAATTGCACATATTGCTATAACTTGGGACTTCATATTTTCATTCCTTTAAACTCATTCTTTCCTCACTTTCTCTTTCTGCAACCTGTGTGAATGCGTGTGTTTATGTGTTAGATTAGTTTGTATGTGTTAGGTTTATCCAATAAATTCATATTTTTATTAGAAAAGATAAGTATCTTGTGTTTTGTGCTTACAAGTTATTGCCTTAAACTGCTGATTTTGCTACTGTGCTAATATATAGTGTTTTCACTATATTCTGGATAGTAATATCCATTGCAGAGTTTCTGTTACAAGGCTTGTGAAAGAATCGCGGGTCGACTCTGGAACAGCCGTAAAACAGCGATTCTGTTCAAATTCCCTATTGAATCATATTCGATTTCCTTTGAGCTAAATTATAAATTATTATGTAATTAATCCCTATCCCTTCTTACATTGTGTATGCGGGACGCCGGCCAAATGGGTGTCTATTAGGTCTGTAAATATTTGAAACGCATGTGACTTGAGGCTGAGCTCTGATTGGCTTGTTTCAGATTGTCCTCGGGGCGCAGAGCACTGCGCCCCAGACCCTCCCACTTTAGATCTAGCCAATCAATCTCGTTTTTATATATTTTGTCCTCATGTGATTGGACCATTCTCGACTGTAAAAATGTGCAATATCTTTTCCGAGATGAAAGTAAATTTGATTTTATCTTTCACAAGCCATTCAAATGAAGAAAAAATTAATAAAATAAACATACGAATCATGGAGCTTGGATAGAGTTTGCTTGCTAGATGCGATGTAAGTCATGCCTTTTATTGTTTTCATTGTTTGTTATTTCAAAGTCCTGTCACCGAAGCTTTGTGGGCAACTACACAGAAAGTAACGTTAACTGTAACAATGCAGTTTAACTCAATCGTCGGGGTACAAGCAAGGGTGTATGTAGATGTCTTTTCAAGTAAATTGTGAATGTTTATGTTAGTATTATTATAAGCACAATATTAAAATAGATATATAAATTATAGTGTTCCTTCTTTAATTGGACATACAAATATATTGTCAATAACATTATAATTACTTATTATATTGGACTATATATTACTTTATGAAAATTAATTTATATGCAATGTTTTATTACAAATCAATTTATTTTCGCTGTCTTTGAGATTTATCCTGTGGCTCCCTCGTGTGGAAAACATTAGTATTATGGCCTTTATCTCTGAATCACATTAATATAAATGGCTAATTTTTTTGGGATGATTACAAATGTTTAATGATTACTTTACTGATAATAAAGCCTGTATTAACAGTGTGATTAATTTTGTGTGCGCCCCCCTAAAAATTTTTTGCACCAGCCGCCACTGCTCCACAACCATTTTTGGGTTGGAATCACAGTTTGTTGATTTTGATGGACTGTTACAAAAATTAACAGAAAATATACAGAGTACAGAAAAAAAAATCTTCTCTAGAAATTGACCAAAATACTGAATTTGAGAGAAGTAGCATTTGAATGGCCAAGAATAAACTGGGAAGATGTTGTTGAAAAAAAAAAAGAAATCACAATTCGACAGGCAAATTGGAAAGGCTCTGTGTCTCAGCATCTTCACAGCTAGAAGCTCCATAAAATGTAGTAGAAATTCCAACTGTACCAATTGTAGCACCTTATCTTAGGCGCAATATGGAAGGGCAATGCCCAGAGGGCATTATAGGAAATACAAT
Source organism: Garra rufa (assembly GCF_049309525.1). Classification (NCBI taxonomy): domain Eukaryota; kingdom Metazoa; phylum Chordata; class Actinopteri; order Cypriniformes; family Cyprinidae; genus Garra; species Garra rufa. The sequence continues at coordinate 56,055,785 of NC_133364.1, forward strand.
CCTCAACAACATTTGTCTCAGACTGACACGAGAGGTGGCTTGGGCATCCAGAATTCTGTTTAAATCAGATGAGGAAAGAAGTGTACTACCAGTGACTGGCAGAACATTGAGACGTTTGTTGGTGACTATTGTGCTAAAAAGTGAGCCAGGATCTGTGGTTAGAGGTCCACAAAAATAGAGAGAGAGCAGAGGTGCAGCAGCAGCAGTTGGTGAGATCATTAATCAAACATTACATATAAAGAAAAATTGACAAAATGGAAGATACAGTAGTTGTAAATAGGAAAAAGAAAAGGAGGGGTAAAAGGGGCATGCAAATTTGATGAAAACAGGACAAAAGACTTTTAATTTACCATTTTAAATATATAAATTGCACAAAGGAAGAATTAAATATTTGTATAATATTTAGTATAATAATTTATAATATTATTAGTATAAATATTAGTAAATAATAATAATAATAATAATAATAATAATAATAGGACAGAATTGTTTTGCATAAAGTTAACCCCATTTCTCACTTACTCAACTTGGGCAGGAGGAGTGACGCTACAGGTTGCAAATTTCATGCAGGGAAGCTGTGGAGATTTTGCAGCTTTATCCCTCCTTGACATCCTTATTGGTCTGTGCTCTACATCTCTTTGTCTTTGTGGGTGAAGAGCTTGAAGCAGTTCTTCTGGATTATTTTTTTCTTGTAGGAGGAGTGTTCCAGAAACTTGCTTGTATTTCTTTCGCTGGATATAATCACATGGATTTAGTCGTGGCAGCACTGGTTCCCTTTCAACTTCTGATTCAATAAATCAATTGCCCCTTGGATCCTTTCTCTTGTTCGGTTGGCTCTTTCTTCTATTTCATCCAGAGTTTGCAGAAAAGTGTCAGCAGATTTTGTTGTCTCTGCAGTTGTAGCTTTAGGATCTTCTGACTGATAGCTCTCCACATCTCCAGAAGGTAATGCCTCGTATTTGTAGCGTTCCTCCATTTCTTTGAGCAGTCTGGATAAATGATGATGTCAAACTGGCTAACCTGTTTTCTTCTTTCCTCTGTGCTTCCTTGTCCCTTCTCTTTCAAACCTCCATTCCTCTTCATGGGCTGCTTCCTCTCTCTCTTTTGAGATGCCCAATGACCTGGCCACATTGGTATACCGCTTACCAGACATTCATGAAGGTGCTGGAAAATGGACAAAACATTCGAAGAGGAAACAACTGGAAAACTTCTAACCTGGGGTGACATTAAGGCTTTGCTTGCTAAGTGCCTGGGAGCCTCCAAGATGAATGACGTTCTTAAGCAATCTAACCTCCTTCAAGCAGTGGACAGGCCCCAAGCAGATGGGATCTCCTTTGATAAACATCAACAAGACATTTGGATGACACTGAGAGCTGAGTATCCAATGGAGACTGATCCAGGTTTCCTGAAGGGGGAGCCAATGGGGTATGCAGAAAACCTCACTACTTACATTCAAAAACAACTAAGAAGCTAGAAAGAAGAACTGGAAAGAGATCCAGAGCAAGACAAAGTACCGACGGAACTTTTCAGAACTACCATTGTGGAAGCCGTGCATGCAACAGTGAAAGCAAAGTTGGAAGACTTGGTAGGCTTGAACTCCAAAACACACAAGGAGTTCAGAGACCATGCGGTCCATGCTATGGAACAGTACAGAAAACAAGAGTTTAAGATAAAGAACCAAGAAAAGGAGCTGCAAAGGAAACTGACTCAGCTGACCCCTGGGGTCCAAACACGTGTATACGCGTTTTGTTGCAGTTTCCCAAAAGGAACTTCAATTACTCGGTCATTTCTGATTGTACAGATAAAAGCAGTACATCAATCGAATCTGTAAAGGGTCTACTTTTATTTGTATATACTCACAAAACCAAAAAAATATTGTGATTTTACAAAATAAAGAAAACAAAAAGGGTGTGCTGTCTGCCGCGTTGATCTCCGTGATCTTCATTCAGAAACGCGTCATTAAAATAGACTATAACTCAGCCAATACACAACACAGAGACATGAGCAATATATCTAGAGAAAGCTTGATATCTATACTTTCAAATGAAGTAATGTTTATCGAAATCAAATATTCTGTGATAAAGTAATCCGTATGAAACCAACACGATGTCCAGTCTCTCTTGTCTGCTTCATTAGTTTTAATTAGATCACGCCCAAGAGCGATTCTTTCTTTTCATATTCAAATCGTCCACGTGAGGGCGCCGCGCCAAAAGTAGACGCCCACATCACAGTAAACAAAGGAGAAAGCAGTTTCTTTTCTTTCAAGTTAGTCCTTTCTGGAAGAAGACGGGCTGTCAGGAATAAAACTTACTTCAGAAGATGAACATTAAATGAGACATGGGTGTACCAGCAGAGGAGATATTTACACAAGTAAGTTTTTTTCTTTTATATTTGTAAGTTGTTACTGTGACAGAATGTGCTCACATTTTACCAGTTAAGACTTTTTGCCAACTGTATTTCCTGACTACAGCAAGTGAAACATTATAAAGTATGTTTCATTTCACTGCGTCTAGATGTTTCAACTTTGGTCGAAAAACGCGCCGGCGCGTTCTGAGGCACGCTTTTGTAATAACGCCGAAAAGAATGTAAAAATCTCCGTCAGTTTTGATCGTACAAATACAACCAATACATCATTCGAAACTGTAGAGGGTATATTTTTATTTGTATACACTGTGCTTTTATGAAAATAAGAAAACAGACCTGGCACGCGCTCTGCCTTCACTGTCTCTGTTATATCTTTTCACAGACACATAAATGAAACAACACTAAATCTCAGTGATTACGTGCCTCACAGACATATACATATAAGTGTAGAAAGCTTGAAATGTTTACTTATGTTTACATAAACCAATTCATATAAAAACTAATATTCTCTTTTTAAGTAATCTGTATGAAAGGTAGAAGATGTATGGTTTCTCCTGTATCACTTCATTACAAACCTTACACCTGTATTTATCTTGCACTGTTTTTATTTGCACCTAACTGTTATACACCTATGCTATACACTACCAGTCAAAGGTACTTTTTTAAAGAAAAATAATTATCTAATTTTGTGAAATAGTTTTACTATGTAAAAAAACTGCTCACTTAAAAAAAAATAAAACTTTTAATAATAAAAAAGTTTGGCTGGTAGTGTATGTGTTTTCTCCATGTTAGCTCTGTCTTTGTCAGATCATTGTGTTGCTCACATCTTCTTGTTTTCTTTGCAGTTTCTGCTGTTCCCCGTTTTCCTGTGTTCAAGTTTCCTACGAGTGATTTGGATAGTGCACCCACGACATCTTGACTTCTGTGTTGTTTATTACTTTTGTTCCTAATAAAAAGTTTAACTGCACTCACAAGTGAATCTCAAGTTATTTTGTGTGATAGTTAAATATATTCAAAATAAGCTTCAAACTAAATATATATTTATTTTGTCCTTTCATTTTTCATTTATTATTTCTGTTGTTTCCTCTCAGTCAACGTCCGACTGAATGGCTCATTATGCGGCTCATTATGCAGGTCTTTGTCTTCTCAGGTGTAAATCACAGCATTATTCATGATGATTCACGCCTCCTCGCATATAGCCATTCTAAACAAAAAGTGTCTTCAAAAATTTAAATCTATATACTGTTTTGTGAAAACAAGTGAACTAGATGATTTTCACATCATTTGGTAGAAAAAAACCTAGCCTACCACATCCAATTCTCGAAAGTCCCGAGAACAAATATTCTGTATGTGTTAGATGACCTTTTTTCAGTGACTTCAAAAATTTAGTTTTTCAATATGCACGCATAAACGTTGTTTTCTCAAAAACTTAAAAGTGTACATTCATGTACTACATACAATGTACTTAGATTTAGGATATTAATATGTTTTTAACATACTGAAAAAAGCACAAATGTCAAGGCATGTCAAAACTCCTTCAGGGCCCCAAAACACCCTCAGACCCCTGAGGGTTAAAGAGCTGCTCAACAAAAAGAAAAAGGTACAAGCAGCGCAGAAAGATCACCCAGCAGTGATGGCACCCATCAACAGTCCAGTGCCCATCAATCCATTTGCAACAGTGAATGTGCCTGCACCCTCAAACCAGACCACTGCACAAACAGTACCTGCTGGACCAATCAATGCATCACAGGGACCAGCACCAGTTGTTATATATCTCAAGCCAGAACAACCAAACAGCAGAAACTGGAACAGACAACAGCAACAAGGGGGACGTGGCAGAGGGAGGTTCAACAACAACCTACAAAGAGCTGGTGGCCCACCAGGAGTGTGGAGCCAATGGCTCCAAGAGTCAACTATGGACAACAATAAGCACAAGCTCAAGCTCTAGGCCCTGTCAACCCATAGCGTTTAGTTATTTACTCTTTAAGTAATTTTTTTATGTAATTTATCTTTGAATCTTATAACCTGAAAAACATTTATTCTTTTATTAAATGAAATGTAAAATGTGATTATTTTTTGGAAGGAAATGCGACGATGGAGGTTTTAAGCAGGTCATTGTCCGTGCCAATGCAAAAAGGCAAAGGGGACGACTAAGAAAGTTTTTAAATGTATCTATTATTTTAAAAGTATTCATCATTTAATATCTATCATCAGTATATAGTGTGTTTTTCATTACACTGGTAGAGTAAAGAAGAAAAGAAAGGACCCATGCCTGAGTGAGATGCGAGTTACGGTGATCCCGCAGTCGAACTTTAAAAAACTTGTTTGAGATGAAATAAGCCAGCCTACAAACGATATAAGAATTGTAATAGATTATTACACGACTGTTTCTTGCCGTTACGTTTGATTAGACCGTTAACTACGACCATGCCAAGGGGTACCCGCCATACAGAATCAGGCCCTGCAGCCTCGTTAACGCCTGAGGTGGAGGCCTCGGGTGGAGACGCTCCAAACCCCGGAAATTCCACAGTGCTGCAGGCTATTGCTTCCCTCCATGCTGAACTACGCTCACTAAAAACGGAGATTGTGGACATAATTGATACAAGAATTGATCAACTCTCAACCACCATCAGGGGCGAATTAACAGCTCTCAAAAACGAAACCAACACCGCAATTTTAGCTGTTAAAGCTACTTCAAGTGAGCATGCTACTAAGCTATCGGATCTGGAGCGCAACGCGTCCAGTGCCGCTGACACTATCACTAAGCTGGAGCGGGACGTTGGACGTCTAAATAAAGTTGTGGATAAACTCTCCGACAAATGCACCGACCTGGAGGGGCGTAGTAGGAGAGAAAACCTGTGGATCCTGTATGTAAAGGAGGGGGCTGAGGCGGGTAAGAAACCCAGAGATTTTGTAGCACAACTTCTGAAAGATGCACTGTCGCTACCGGCGCCTCCGCTTATCGACAGATGCCACAGAGCGCTTGGGCCCCGGCCTGGTGACGACGAGCGGCCTCGTCCCTTCATTCTTAAAATGCACTACACTCGTGATGTGGAAGAAATACTACGAAAGGCGGCAGAGATGCAGCGGATCAACTACTGCGGTCAAAGGGTCCTGATATTTCTGGATTATCCCCCTGCAGTCGTGAAACAGCGTGCCCTGTTCAAAAGAGCCAGAGAGCTGCTGAAGGACAAACCGGGAGTGAGGTTTGGAATGCAATACCCCGCGAAGCTGCGGGTCACGTTCAACGGCATGGAACACTTTTTCACGGACCCAGAGAAAGCAACTGTGTTCGCAGAACAGCACTTTGGAGCCGCTGCCACTTGAGTAGCTTGGATAACTGGACGGAGTGACTCAATCTATTTAGTGTAAGTGATCTTTGTTTTCACGTTTCTCTCCTGACGAACTGAATAACTACTAGTTTTAACTACAAGGAGAAAACGTTGGTCCAGTCCACAAGACCCTATTTTGATCTCTCCTACTGCGGCTGCGGTATTGTATTATGTTTACCTTCAAGATTGTTTTGCTCTGGCAAGATCCTGCTAACATTTTATTTTAGACATTTGGCGATCTTAAACCCTTTGCTTTATACTGTAAGAAAAAAAAGAAAAAAAAGAAAAGCTTATTATACCCACAGTTTGATGAAACTATAAGGTTTCATATGGACCTTTTTTCATTTATTACATTTTGTACTCTTTGTTGATGTGGGCTTGCTTGTTTTATTTCAGTAAACTTTAATGACAGCGGAGTTACCTACACAATATATTTTCCTCAAGGTTGACACTAGGTTAACCATATATTTCAGGGAGGTTTTACACCTTGTGTTCTTGACTCTATCATCTTTTATTTAAATCCCCTTTTTTTTTTTTTTTTCCTTTTGTGGTTATCTTTCCTCTTGTTCTAGTGTTCAATATCTCCCTTATGGAGTCGTGCCGTGCATTCTGTTTTAGCAGCGGCCAGACAATGTGGGGTTTTATGTTTGTGTTGGGAGGGTGGGTATTCTGCTCTATAATAAATCATCTTTGTGTCGCACTGGAAACTCTAAGATTCTGCCAAGTTTTCTCTCTCCAATACAGGACAGTGGTGTAATTCAAGGTAGTGGACAGGGAGACCTAACTTATACCACCTGGAATGTGAAAGGGCTGAACCATCCAGTAAAGAGGGGTAAAGTACTTGCCCATCTGAAATCCTTGTCCTCTGACATTATGTTCCTTCAAGAAACCCACCTTAAAAATAATTCACAAACTAGGTTGAGGACTAAATGGATTGGTCAAAGTTATCACTCAACTTTTTCTGCTAAGGCCAGAGGTGTATCCATTTTAATTCGAAAAGGGGTTCCATTTAGACACCTATCAACCAAAACTGATGCGGAGGGTCGCTTCCTTATTGTCACTGGGGTAATCTACACTACCCATATAACTTTGGTGAATCTTTATGGTCCTAACTATGATAGCCCAGCTTTCTTTAAGAAAGTGTTCTCTTTATTAACGGATATCTCGCAAACTAATCTCATTATTGGGGGTGACTTAAATTGTACTCTTGACCCATATTTGGACAGCTCCTCTAAGAAACGGGCCCTACACTCTAATACAAGAGACCTCCTAAAAGCATACATCAATAACTCTAACCTAACTGATGTGTGGAGACTATTCCATCCCACAGAAAGAGATTACTCCTTTCATTCGCATGTACACAATGTTTATACCCGTATTGACTATTTTTTGGTAGACTCGAAGCTTTTATCTCATATTCATAATCCAAAGTATCACGATATATTAATCTCCGACCATAGTCCTCTCACATTCACGCTGTACCTAAGTGGTGTACACTCCTCTCGGCCACTATGGAGAATGGACCCTCAACTTGTTAACGACCCTAAATTTTCTGAATACTTGCGCATGCAATTGGAAATATTTTTCGAAACTAATGATACCGCTGAGACCTCCCTAAGTTTATTGTGGGAGACTCTAAAAGCATATCTTAGAGGTTGTATAATTTCCTACATGGGCCGTAGAAACAAGCTGAATAAAGCTAAGCTTCTAGAACTAGAAGATCAAATTAATCTGTTAGATAAAGAAAATGCAAGCCATGCCTCTTTGGACAAATATAAACATATTTTGCAGTTGAGGTTCCAATACAATCAGATCGCCTCCGCAAAGATTTCAAAATCATTTCTCTACCTAAAACAAAAACATTTTGAATTTGGGGAGAAACCACAGAGATTGCTCGCTAGACAATTGCGTAAACTGGAGAATGATCGCACAATCCATAAAGTCAAATCAAAAGACGGAGACTGTCTCATTTCAGTAAAGGATATCAATAACCGTTTTAAAGAATTCTATGAAGCACTCTATTCCTCCAAAACTAATGTGGAACCCTGTTGTATAGCAACCTTTCTTGATAGTATTAACCTCCCTTCTCTTACACAAGAGGATCAAACTTCCTTGGATGGAGACATCACTCTGGGGGAGTTAAAAGAGACAATTAAAACTTTAAAAGGAGGCAAAACCCCAGGGCCTGATGGTCTACCTTGTGAATTGTACAAAACATTTAGCAACATGCTTACACCGTATATGCTTAAAATGTTATCTCATTCCTTTGAAACTGGGTCTTTGCCACCAACGCTCAATGAGGCAGTTATAACACTTATTCCGAAAAAGGGTAAGGACCCAGAGGAAGTTGGAGGATACAGACCCATTTCTCTACTTTATGTAGACCAGAAAATCTTGGCTAAAGTCTTAGCAAACAGACTTAATAGATATTTGAGCACGCTTGTTCATCCTGACCAGACAGGTTTTGTCCGTGGCAGAAACTCTTTCTCAAACCTTAGACGTCTTTTCAACATTATGTATCACAATAAGTCCAGCACCAGTGACCTTGTAGTTGTCTCTCTTGATGCAGAGAAGGCGTTTGACCAGGTAGAGTGGTCTTACCTATTTAATGTGTTGTGCAAATTTAAGTTAGGAGACACATTTATTGCCTGGATTAAACTCTTGTACAAAAATCCTAGGGCCCAAATTTTAACCAACGGAATGCTGTCCTCCCAATTCCGCTTGTTTAGGGGCACCAGACAAGGGTGCCCCCTTTCTCCCCTCCTGTTCGCGTTGGCCATTGAACCCCTCGCAGAATCAGTTCGCACCGATCCAAGTATCCACGGGCCTTAATATTATAGATACAACTGAAAAAATTTCGTTATTTGCAGACGACGTACTCTTGTTTATTACCCAGCCTCAATTAAGCCTTCCTGCTCTTTTGGATAAAATTAACTATTTTGGGTCATTTTCTGGTTACAGGATTAACTGGACTAAAAGCGAGTTAATGCCTGTTGGCTTAAAGGATCTATCCCTGATACAACATTTACCATTTAAAATTTCATCTCAGACTTTCACTTATCTTGGGATTCAAATCACTAAAGAATTCTCATCTCTTTTTCGAGCCAATTACCCCCCTCTTGTGGCCAAACTGAAAGCTAACATTCAATTCTGGAGGTCACTCCCTATTTCAATGATTGGGAGGATCAATACAATTAAAATGATATTCATTCCTCAACTGCTGTACCTCTTTCTATGCCTTCCAGTGTTTTTGCCCAAGTCCTTTTTTAAGAGTCTTGATTCTATTATTCTCTCCTTTATTTGGGATTATAAAAGTCACAGAATTAAAAAGGCTCACCTTTGCAAACCGAAACAAGCTGGTGGGCTTGCTCTCCCTAACCTCTGTTTCTATTACTGGGCCTCTAATATGACAATAATTTCGTTGTGGTTAGATAACTTGGCCGAATGCCCCCGCTGGCTTCAAATAGAGCGGCAGCATTGCCATCCATACAGTTTGGGTGCGGTTGTCCTGTCTCCAGTGGCTCTAGATACAATTGTCTACCGTGGAAGCGTTACTATACATAGTACAATTAGAATCTGGAAGCAAATTAGGGCACACTTTGGGATCAGTCAGCTCTCTTTTCTGCTCCCAATTTCTGGGAATCCTTCATTCAGGCCGTCCCAACTAGATAAAGTATTCTCACAGTGGAAAGACTTGGGTCTTTGCACAATTGGTGACCTTTACCTGAACAGAACCTTTGCGTCATTCTCCCAGCTATGCGATAAATTTCAACTCCCTCAGAACAACCTCTTTAGGTTTATGCAAATCAGAGACTATGTACGTACCCACCTACCTTCGTATGTAAGTGCTTCCCCCTCACTCCTAGACAGGTGCCTCCTTCAAAATACGGGTTCCAACAGAAAAGTGTCACACTTTTATGAGTCATTACTAACCCTCCAACCTCCCTCTATGTCTGCAATTAAAACTGCATGGGAAAATGAGTTTGGAACACAGATCCCCGATGTGACCTGGCAGCAGAGCCTTGACGAGATTAACATTTGCTCCATTAACTCAAGGCATTGCCTCATTCAGTTTCGAGTTCTGCACAGACTTCACTATACCAAATCAAAGCTCCATAAGCTCTTTCCAAATGTTTCCCCACAATGTGATAAATGTAACGTAGATGAGGCAACTCACCTCCATAGTTTTGTTCTCTGTCCAAAGATGGAGAAATACTGGACAGAAATATTTAAAGCGTTCTCCGAAATTTTTGGTACCCATATTGAACCTAACCCTATGTTGATCATACTGGGAGTTTCAGATTCTGTACCAGAGTTGACAAGAGCACAGCGCCAACTGCTCTCCTATGGTCTGATCATAGCCAAAAAATCAATACTGACTTTTTGGAAGAAAAAGGAAGTTCCTACACTTAAGCTGTGGCTCACAGAAATGACAAACACTCTTCACCTTGAAAAAATAAGATTCCACCTGGATAAGAGAGAGTCACAATTTGATAAGGTCTGGCTGCCCCTCGTCCACTACCTGACAAATATCCCATAATGTGGACACTATGCGGCTAGTTGTCCACTAGTATTTTCTTTTCTTTTTCCTTCACTTTGTCCTATTAAATGAGTACTTTCCTTTGCTAACTGTTTTATTTCAAATTATGCACTGAGCAGAATAGATGGGAGGGGGGGTTGGGTGTAAGGGGGGTTTATGTGTATATGTATTAAGTGTTGTTTTGTTCCCTTTTGTTTTTTGCTCTTCTTAAAAGGGAAAAAAATGTACCCTGAAAAAGAAATGTACACTGTTCAAATATTTCCTTTTAATAAAAACATATCTGACAAAAAAAGAAGAAAAGAAAGGATCGACGAGCACATCAGTGCTTAGCAACAAGAGTAGATTCAACTGGAGGTTTAAAAACCCACTATCTACTCCAACAACAGATAGTGCTGGAAGGCAATGAGATCTGACTGAAAGGTCCTCTGGTGGCGACTGTATAACCAGATAGCGCTCCAGGCTACCGGAAATGTCTGGAGTTCCTCTGGCACCATGGGATGAACCAGTGCATCTTTTATTGCATTTCTCTGTTATATTGATATTAATTTTAATAAGTAATATTAATGTATTCTACATAACCATGACAACCATGGGCAAGGCTAAGACATTTCAGGCACATGCTTTGACACACATTGTTGATTTATTGTTTACTGACCCCCAGGATGGTATAGATAGGGAAGCAGATTATTTTACTCTTTCCTAGTCAATCGTGGGAAGAGATGTTTGGGTCTGACTTCCTCTGGAGTGCAGCATTATGAAGAAGCCATTTGGTAAGAGGAACTGAAGGACCGATAATGGTCCGACGTTGGATAAGAGGACAGAGGCGGACTCATAGTGTTGCACTCTGGGTAAAGGGCTTAATGGTGAGACTTGGTAAAGTCTCAGAGGGGGGAATTATATTGTGTATCCTAAAATATATATTGTGCTATTTTACTTAATATGATATTATTGTACTTAAACCGATAATGTATGGTTATAACAATAATCCATAGGCCGATCAAAGTTCTGATTATTACAATACTGGATGTCTTAACACAGATTGTGAACTGTATGTGTATGCTGCAGGGCAGCACCGATGGTTTCTGTACCAGTGAACTTAAGTGAACCAATGAACTTTGGATGACTTCCAACATATGACAGATACATGTAAACAGGTTTGATGTATGTCCCATGTGACCACCTCCAACTGTCAGAGTTCTACCACAGCAAGATCCACCAGCCACGCCCCCTGAAGACACACACACTCGTTCACTGTCACCTGATTACTAATTACTCACCTGGATCCAATCAGCTCCCCTTTATATACCCGGACTAAATCATTCCTCGTTGTCTGATCTACCGATCACACCCCTGCATGCTCTTCCCGTGGACTCTATGGTTTCCTGGTTCCACTGTGGGATTTACTTACCTGAACGCTGGACATCTCACATAAGAACTATCACCTCTATACCTGCTTCAATATACTTACCAAACCTGTTAATAAACTTACCTTTTATCTTATACACTCACCTCCGTCTCTGCCTCCCTCTGTGCTGTGACAGAAGATCAGACCAACAACATAATGGACAACGAGGAAACACCTGCACCAGATCAACTCACCGAACTCATCAAAGCCTTCAAAGCGGCGCTAACACCATCTCCCGCGCCGCCATCTGCCTCAGGAAGTCCCATGGCTTTACCAAACACATATTCGGGTGAAGCGGCTGAGTGTAGCGGTTTCCTACTGCAAGTCCAACTCTTCATCAAGATGCAACCACAGCAATTTTCTACGGACGAATCGAAGGTAGCGTTTCTCATTTCACTACTCACCGGAAAAGCTCTACAATAGGCGAAGTCAATATGGCAAGCTAAAACTACATTAATTCAGTCTTTTGAGCAATTCACCTGTCATTTCTCTGAGGTTTTCAGTTCGAACACAGATGTACTCGCCGTTTCTGATCAGCTCTTCCGACTGCAACAAAGTTCTTCCTCCATCCACGAGTACACCCTCCATTTCCGGACGCTGGCGGCGGCTAGTGGCTGGAATGAGACATCGCTGCTGGGTGCCTATCGTCACGGTCTCCACCCGGATATTCGCGCCGCTATGGCCATCTATGACGACAACATCGGGTTGGAGACTTTTTTTACAGCAAGCTACGAGGGTATCCCAGCGCCTAGCCGCCTGCCAGCCACCTGAAACCGCTCCTCAGTCCGCTAAGGTGGCAGCTTGCTCTCCAGTACCAGAACCCATGCAAATCGATTCCACACGTCTCTCATGGTCAGAACGTCAACGCCGCCTCAAGGAAAGACTCTGCTTATACTGTGGACAACCTGGTCATCTCCTGCGAACCTGCTCTGTTAGACCCCCACGTCCGGTGGTGAGTACTATCCAATCAGACATTGAAACTGCTCACCTGACTCTTATACCTGTGACACTGCGTACTGCTGAACAAGATCTTTGTGTTTATGCTCTCCTTGACTCAGGCTCATCGGGAAACTTCATCTCCCAAGAATGCATAGATCTCTTACGCTTGCCACGTCACCGCCATAGCCCTGCACTTTCTGTCAAAACCATCCAAGGAAAACCACTCGGACGTGGGCGGATCCGGTATTCTTCACCATACATCACTCTGCAAGTTGGATTATTTCATCAAGAACAAATCAAGTTTCTGGTACTGGAGAACTCCACGGTTGACATCATTCTGGGACGTCCTTGGCTCCATCGCCATCATCCAGAACTCCGCTGGGATCCATGTGATATCATCGGGTGGAGTAAACATTGCCAGAAGAACTGTTTTACCCGTTTACCCTCTCCAGTTTCTGCTCCCCTGACCGTCGCATCAACCAAGATTGAAAGTCCTGAGACTGACAGTAAGGTGGAGATCCCAGCGGAGTATGAGGATTACGAGGACGTCTTCAGCAAGCAAGCTGCCACCCAACTTCCTCCTCACCGGCCATGGGACTGTTCCATCGACCTGCTACCTGGGGCTCAATTACCTAAAGGACGCGTCTACCCTTTGTCCAACCCGGAGCGCCAGGCGATGGAGGAGTACATCCAGGAAGCTTTGAAGCAAGGATTCATTCGACCATCCACCTCACCAGCTGCCTCAAGCTTCTTCTTCGTGGGTAAGAAGGATGGAGGTCTCCGTCCCTGCATAGATTACCGTCAACTTAATGCCAACATCCTCCAACAACCATACCCTCTTCCACTCGTTTCTGCCACCCTCGAGGAACTCCGTGGGGCTCACATCTTCTCCAAGCTGGACCTGCGGAGTGCTTATAACCTCGTTTGTATTCGTGAGGGAGACGAGTGGAAAACAGCATTCATAACACCTGCTGGCCACTATGAATACCTGGTTATGCCCTACGGTTTGTCCATCAGTCCCTCTGTCTTCCAAACGTTTATGAACGAGGTGTTCCGGGAATTCCTACATAAGTTTGTGGTCGTCTATATTGACGACATTTTGATTTATTCCCGGAACCAGGCCGAACATCGCCAGCACGTCCGTCAGGTCCTTCAAGTCTTGCGCCAACATCAGCTGTACCTCAAGCTTGAGAAGTGTGAGTTCCACCAGACTAAGATTCAGTTCCTGGGTTATAACATCAGCCCCGAGGGTGTGCAAATGAACCTGGAAAAGGTGCAGTCCATCCTGAAATGGCCCAAACCCAGTACAGTCAAGGAACTTCAACGCTTCCTGGGGTTTTCCAACTTCTACCGCCGATTCATAAAGGATTACAGCCTCATCACTGCATCTCTGACCTCCCTCCTACGTGGTCGACCCAAACATCTGATCTGGACCACCTCTGCCCACGAAGCATTCAAGCAACTTAAGAAGATTTTCAGCACTGCTCCCCTCCTACACCATCCCAACCCCGATCTCCCGTTCGTAGTTGAGGTAGATGCATCCACCATCGGCGTCGGAGCAGTGCTGTCTCAAGCAGCTGGTGAGTCCACCCTCCTCCATCCCTGTGCCTACTACTCCAAGAAACTGTCTCCGGCGGAGCAAAATTACGATGTAGGCAATCGTGAGTTACTTGCCATCAAACTCGCCTTGGAGGAGTGGCGTCATTGGCTGGAAGGGGCTAACCATCCGTTTACCATCATCACGGACCATAAGAACCTTCAATACCTTCGAGAAGCCAAACGACTCAACCCCCGCCAAGCCAGATGGGCATTATTCTTCACACGTTTCCAGTTCAAGATCACCTACCGTCCCGGATCCAAGAACATTCCTGCTGATGCTCTATCCAGACAATTCTCCCACGATGCCGTGGTTGAGCCAGAAAACATCATTCCCACAGATCTCATCGTTAGCCCCATCGAGTGGGACATTGACACCTGGATCCACGAAGCCACTCTCCAAGAGCCTGCTCCGCCGGAATGTCCAGAAGGTAAAACCTACGTACCCAGCTCCCAGCGTCAACACCTTCTGGACACAGTTCACCAGTCTCCGGGCTCTGGACACCCAGGTAGCAGACGGACCCTCTCGCTCATCCAATCTCGGTACTGGTGGTCCAGTATGACCCGGGATATCATCAGGTACGTCCAAAGCTGCTCAGTCTGAGCCACCTCTAATACTCCTCGTCATCTGCCCACAGGAAAGCTGGTGCCACTACCCATCCCGCAGAGACCCTGGTCCCATCTCGGGGTAGACTTTGTGACGGACCTCCCAGAATCTGAAGGTAACACCTGCGTGCTGGTTGTAGTGGACCGTTTCTCCAAGGCCTGCAAGTTTATCCCCTTGGCAGGCCTACATACGGCTATGAACACCGCCGAGTTACTCTTCCAGCACGTATTCCGTCACTTTGGTCTCCCCGAGGAGATTGTGTCGGACCGGGGTCCACAATTCATCTCGCATGTATGGAAATCATTTTTCAAGTCACTTGGTGTTTCTGTTAATCTCTCATCAGGATATCACCCACAGACCAACGGCCAGACTGAGAGGAAGATCCAGGAGCTTGGACGTTACCTCCGGTCATACTGTTCTGCTGACCAACACAGCTGGAGCAGGTTCCTCCCGTGGGCTGAGTATGCACAGAACTCCCTACGCCAAGAGACCACCGGACTAACTCCCTTCCAGTGCATACTCGGTTTTCAGCCACCGCTGTTTCCCTGGACGGAGGAACCCACGAATGTTCCAGCTGTAGACTACTGGTTCCGAGAGAGCGAGAGAGTGTGGGACTCAGCTCATCAACATCTACAACGAGCCATCCGACGCCACAAGGAATTCGCCGATGTTCGTAGAAGACCCACCCCATTATACCAACCTGGAGACAAGGTGTGGTTATCTACGAGAGACATCAGGCTGAGGTTACCGTGCAAAAAGCTGAGTCCCCGCTACATCGGTCCATTCGAGGTCCTGAGGCAGATCAACGAAGTGACATATCAGCTTCAGCTCCCACCCAGGTACAGAATCCATCCCACCTTTCATGTGTCACTCCTTAAACCCTACTTTCCCTCTGCCACAGATAATCCTGGAGCTGAAGCTGATACCCCTCCTCCAGAGATCCTGGATCAACCTTCCATCTACACCGTGAGTGAGATCCTGGATTCCCGACGTCGGGGCAACCGCCTGGAATATCTGATCGACTGGGAGGGGTACGGACCGGAGGAAAGATCATGGGTGGCCAGAGACGATATCCGCGATCCTCAACTTCTGATGGACTTCCACCAGAGCCACCCAGAACGTCCTGCCCCTCGCGGTCGAGGTCGTCCTCGACGTCGGAGAGGGGCGTCGGGAACCGCCCCTGGAGGAGGGGGTAATGTCAGAGTTCTACCACAGCAAGATCCACCAGCCACGCCCCCTGAAGACACACACACTCGTTCACTGTCACCTGATTACTAATTACTCACCTGGATCCAATCAGCTCCCCTTTATATACCCGGACTAAATCATTCCTCGTTGTCTGATCTACCGATCACACCCCTGCATGCTCTTCCCGTGGACTCTATGGTTTCCTGGTTCCACTGTGGGATTTACTTACCTGAACGCTGGACATCTCAGATAAGAACTATCACCTCTATACCTGCTTCAATATACTTACCAAACCTGTTAATAAACTTACCTTTTATCTTATACACTCACCTCCGTCTCTGCCTCCCTCTGTGCTGTGACACCAACCAATTGGAGGCCGTGGAATAAAAGTTATTTTAAAAATGGCTGATCTAGCCAGATTCCACCATTGAAGATGTGCCAGGTGGGCTAGTAATAAATTGTGGTGAACCAGACAGTCATTGCCAATTAAAAACTGGAACTGCAAATTTGGTAGCGCAGATAGGTATAAGAAGAGATACCCGGACAGACAGAGATGGAGATGCAGCGATCGCTGACCCGGCTTTGTTGCTCTGTTCAATAAAGTCTTATTTTGACATCTGGAACTCTGCCTCTCAAGCTTCAATGACTTCTTCATTGAGAAATGCTTTTATTGCTCCACAACAGTTTAAATTTTTTAGACAAGGCATAGCAAGAGTGCATTAGATGGGAGGGGGTGCACTGAAGAGAACAGCTGATATGTCTGTTTGCAAGGGTAAAGACTTTGTTGATGCAAAATAGAGGAACGTAAATCTTTGAATACAACTGCATTTAACAGTCATTGTGATTATAAGAGATGCGTAATGTACAGTAAATTATTGCCAGTATATCCGCATCTTGTAAGTGACCCAAACTCACAGCACTTGACATGGGTGAGATGGAGTTTTATGTGAAGCAGAATTTAATGTGAACCGGATCATAAACACTGGATCATGAGCTGCCTGCATGTAAAAGAACATAGTGCATAGTGTCTGTGCCACTGTATATTACATCACAAGCTTTATGATTTGACTCACACTAAACATTTTTAAAAACTACTTACCTCAGTATCTCCAGCTGACAGTTTGGACACTTCAGTTCATCAGAAAGAAGCTTCACTCCAGAATCCTGAAGGTCATTGTTACTCAGGTCCAGCTCTCTCAGGACAGAATTTGAGGATTGTAGAACTGAAGACAACCTCTCACAGGACTGAGCAGTGAGATTACAGAACTGTAGCCTGTAAAGAACAAAACAAACAGCAATATTACTGTGTCTATCCGGGAGGGTATATAATCTCGAGCACAGATGAAAATGGTAAGAAACCGTTGACCGTAGTCATAGAGTTGAAGTAATTCAACCACCAGTAACAACAACAACAAACCTGGGTAGATAACCAATATTTTATGTTCCAGTTTAATTTGTCAAACAATTTAGAAAATAAACTGGATAAAGCATAAGCACATCATAACAAAATCCCTGGAACCCCCCCCCCCCCAAAAAAAAACTATTTTTTGTGTTTTTTGGGGTGTTATTCCATTAAATTATCGAAACTTGTCACAGATTGTCAAAACATGTCATTATTGTTTCGGTAGTGACAAAAGGGAATACATAGTCCTCATATTTTTAGGAAATAAACACAATTGTAGTACCTTTTCTTTGTATTTTTGTATGTTTTAGTTTGCAAGCTGTGGCGACTACCAAAGCATTACTGTCACTACCGAAAAATGGTATGTTTTGTCAAAAATAAAATATACTGAATTATCATATCAAGATTTTATGATAGTGTTTGATTCAATGCATATTTAAATTAATGAATTTAACTTTGTAAAAGGCAAAAAGTTGATCACAATGATTTCAAAGAAAAAGTGGATTAAAAATACAACAAATTTTATAAAATACACTTGAAATATTGGTAAAAATTTAATTGTTATTGATTTACCTCTTATAATGTAGATCAATCTTAGTAGGTCAATATAACCCTTTTAAAAACATATTATTGCTGTGTTTCGGTAGTGACAAATTTGGAGAGAGGACAGACATTCCAAAACCTGTAAACACAATATGAAACTTAACTGCACAATTACAAGAAATATGGATCACACTTTATATTGGGTAGCCTTAACTACTATGTACTTACATCATGAAATAAGTACAATGTACTTATCGGGGTCATATTGTATTGCAAAACACTTTTGCTTCTATTAAGGTGGGATTCGGGTAAGGTTAGGGACAGTTTTGGTGGTATGGGTAGAAATAAGGTTGGGTTAAGTTGTAAGGGATGGGTCAACAATGTAACTATAAATGTAATTACAGAAATTTATTACATATGTAATTAAGTTGGCTTGAGAGAGCCAACTTACTGATATTCTATTTAAACTTATTATTATTCTTCTTATTTTTCTGAGCGGAAAAATTTTGGACACCTACTCCTCCTAGACAGTTCAAGCTACATACTCCAAACTCGGGTCAGATCTTCATATTGTTCAGACTTAGTGTGCTATATCTTTTCAGACTGTTTTGAGTTATGGTTTTCTTAAAAATTAATATTAAAAATCATAAAAAGGTCCCATAGACTTTCATTGACCAAAAGTCCATGTCTGTTTGAACTGTGTTTAATGTAAACTGCTAGAAGCCATTGATACTCAATTAAGCTTTAAGCTATCTATCTATCTATCTATCTATCTATCTATCTATCTATCTATCTATCTATCTATCTTCAAACCTTATCTATCTATCTATCTATCTATCTATCTATCTATCTATCTATCTATCTATCTATCTATCTATCTATCTATCTATCTATCTATCATTTATCTTTAAACCTTATCTATCTATCTATCTATCTATCTATCTATCTATCTATCTATCTATCTTCAAACCTTATCTATCTATCTATCTATCTATCTATCTATCTATCTATCTATCTATCTATCTATCTATCTATCTATCTATCTATCTTCAAACCTTATCTATCTATCTATCTATCTATCTATCTATCTATCTATCTATCTATCTATCTATCTATCTATCTATCTATCTATCTATCTATCTATCTGTCTATCTATCTATCTTCAAACCTTATCTATCTATCTATCTATCTATCTATCTATCTATCTATCTATCTATCTATCTATCTATCTATCTATCTATCTATCTATCTATACTGCTAAAATCATGCTAGCGACTTGCTAGTTGTGCTAAAATCATGCTAGCGACTTGCTAGTCGTGCTAAAATCATGCTAGCGACTTGCTAGTCGTGCTAAAATACTGCTAAAATCATGCTAGCGACTTGCTAGTCGTGCTAAAATCATGCTAGCGACTTGCTAGTCGTGCTAAAATCATACTAGCGACTTGCTAGTCGTGCTAAAATCATGCTAGCGACTTGCTAGTCATGCTAAAACCATGCTAGCGACTTGCTAGTCATGTTAAAAATCATACTAGCGACTTGCTAGTCTAGCTAAAATCATGCTAGCGACTTGCTAGTCTTGCTAAAATCATGCTAGCGACTTGCTAGTAATGCAAAAAATCATGTTAGCGACTTGCATGTCTTGCTTAAATAATGCTAGCGACTTGCTAGTCTTGCTAAAATCATGCTAGCGACTTGCTAGTCATGCTAGAATCATGCTAGCGACTTTGCTAGTCATGTCAAAATAATGCTAAAATCATGCTAGCGACTTGCTAGTCGTGCTAAAATCATGCTAGCGACTTGTTAGTCATGGTAAAATCATGCTAGCGACTTGCTAGTCATGCTAAAAGTCATGTTAGCGACTTGCTAGTCTTGTTAAAATTATGCTAGCTACTTGCTAGTTTTGCTAAAATCATGCTAGCGACTTGCTAGTCATGCTAAAATAATGCTAGCGACCTGCTAGTCATGTTAAAATAATGCTAAAATCATGCTAGCAACTTGCTAGTCATGCTAAAATAATGCTAAAATCATGCTAGCGACTTGTTAGTCGTGCTAAGAATCATGCGAGCGAATTGCTAGTCATACTACAATCATGCTAACGACTTACTAGTTTTGCTAAAACCATGTTAGTCATGCTAAAATAATGCTAAAATCATGCTAGCGACTTGCTAGTCTTACTCAAATCATGATAGCAACTAGCTAATCATGCTACCACCCTGGGTAGCCTACCCTAGTAACCTCATATCTATCTATTCACATTCAAACTATATCTTCTAACTATTTATATCTATAAATCTTTCTATTTTCAAACTATTTAGATCTATCTAGCCTATCTATCTTCAAACTTTATCAATAAAACTAAAACTATTTCAAACTGAAAACCTTTAAACTTTCTTTAAACTAAAAGCTTTTAAAACTACTTAAAACTTACTGGCTAGGCTTTCTCAAGCCAACTTAAAGTTTGATAACAAACTTTTTATCTAGTTACATATAGATATATTTAAAAATATAAGTACAATGTAAAACATGTATGTACACAAAAGTGTACCAAATTATTTGTTTAAATGTAAGCACATAGTAGTTAAGACCACCTAATGTAAAGTGGGACTGAAATATGTACCTTTGATATTACACAATTTCCCTACCCACATGTTTTTTCATGTAAAAAAGTGATTGTTTTTAGTGTTACTTACCGAACTGATCTGGATTCTTTAACCACAGTCAGCAGCTTCTGAAGGACTTCATCTGCTGTATGTTGTGCTCCAATAAACTGTCTCAGATCAAAAACATCCATTTTCTGCTCTGATGTCAGCAACACATAAACCAGAGCTGACCACTGTGAAGAGGAGAGTTTGATTTGATTTACTTTTCCAGATTTCAGATAATCTTGGATCTCCTGCATCAGTGAATCATCTCCCAGTTCATTCAGACAGTGGAACAGATTGATGGATTTCTCTGGAGAGAGACTCTTCCTGATCTTCCGTCTAATGTACCGAACTGTTTCCTCTTTGTTGTAGGAGCAGCTTCCTGTCTGTGTCAGTAGTTCTCGTAAGAGAGTCTGATTGAACTCCACTGAGAGACCCAGAAGTAATCGCAGAAAAAGATCCAGGTGTCCATTTTTACTCTGTAAAGCCTCATCAACTGCTCTCTGATGCAGCCCAGATAGAGTATTATATTTCTTATGCTTTAAAATCTTAGACAACAGACTTTGTTTGCTTTGGTCAAACACAAATATGTTTTTGACTGTAAAGGAGAGGTGTGCATATAGAGCTGCTAGATGTTCCTGAATGCTCAGATGAACAAAGCAGAAGACTTTCCCCTGATACAAGCCCAACTCCTCTCTGAAGATCTGAGTGCACAATCCTGAGTACACTGATGCTTCTGTCTCATCAATGCCACACTCTCTCAGGTCTTCCTTATAGAAGATCAGGTTTCCTTTCACAAGCTGCTGGAAAGCTAGTTTCCCCAGTTTGAGGATCATGTCTTCATCTGTCACCTTCTTCTCATAGTCCTTCTCATGTTTGATGTTGGTCTGAAGGATCAAGAAGTGTGTGTACATTTGAGTGAGAGTCTTGGGAATCTCTCCACTCTCTGCTGGACTCAACATCTTCTCTAGAACAGCGGCTGAGATCCAGCAGAACACTGGGATGTGGCACATGATGTAGAGGCTCCTTGATGACTTCAGGTGTGAGATGATCCTGTCGGCCAGACTCTGATCACTGATTCTCTTCCTGAAGTATTCCTCCTTCTGTGGATCACTGAATCCTCGTACCTCTGTCACTCGATGGACACACTCAGAGGGGATGAGATCAGCTGCTGCTGGTCTGGAGGTGATCCAGATGAGAGCAGAGGGAAGCAGATTCCCCTCAATGAGGTTCATCAGCAGCACATCTACTGAGGATGATTCATTTACATCAGACAACCTCACACTGCTCTGAAAACCCAAAGACAGACGACACTCATCCAGACCATCAAAGATGAACAACACTTTATATTCATCACTGGATATTTCCATGTCTTTAGTTTCAGGAAAAAAGACATGAAGTAGATCTGAAAGACTGAGTGTTTTGTCCTTCATCAGATTGATTTCTCTGAAAGGAAGTGGAAATACGAGCTGGATGTCCCGATTCTCTTTCCCTTCAGCCCAGTCCAGGATGAACTTCTGCACAGAGACTGTTTTTCCAATGCCAGCGACTCCCTTTGTCAGCACAGTTCTGATGGCTTTGTCTTGTCCAGGTAAAGGTCTAAAGATGTCACTGCATTTGATGGCTGTGTCCTCTGTTGCTGCTCTCCTGGATTGTGTCTCAATCTGTGTCACCTCATGCTCATTACTGATCTCTCCACTCTCACTCTCTGTGATGTAGAGCTCTATGTAGATCTCTTTCAGGAGTGTTGGGTTTCCCTGCGTTGCTGTTCCCTCATACAGACGCTCAAACTTCTTCATCAGATTTGTTCTAAATCTTTTGTAGACTTCATGGCTGTAAAATAAAAAAAGTACTTGAGTTAAAAAGCACAATGTTGTATTTATTCTGTATCATATTTCTTACCAAAATATTTTTACCTGAGACTAAGCCGTGTATCTCCACTCTTAAAATCAACTACACATTTAACATTATCAAATTCATTTTAAAGAGCACTTATTATCATTTCAGAAACTGTTTATACAAGAGCTGGGAACTTTACTCTGATAATATATGAAAATGATCAAAGTCATGTTTTAATCACATTTTTATACAAATGTTATACCTGAGATCACGCTGTATATCTCCACGGTTAACCTTCATTGGTTGATCCATAGACTCGTCACTCCTCAAAGACACACAGCTGGACTCTGCTTCTGATCTCTTTTGATGAACTGAACTATGAGATTAAAGTTGATTGTTTAAATTACAGTATATAACAAATAAACAACCAGTGGTGGAAAAAGTACTAAAAAACTGTACTTTATTAAAAGTATTACAACTTAAGGAATAACTCACTTGAGTACAATGAGTACAGCAACTAGAAAAACTATTTAAGTTACTGTGATACAAAGCACTGTAGTATTATTTTACTTTTTTCTAAAATTAGGTGATGTGCACATTATGGAGCATTAAAAACAACCATCATTCACTCATGGGACACTGCACTTATTCGTAGTCACAAAAATACATTATTTGCATGTGCTTTCAAGCCTTGCTGGTTAAATTATGTGCCCTGTTCTGGCATCCTGAAGCACACGCATGCTAAAAGCCTGTCAAAAATCGCCTGATTACTGGACTAGGATATCTTTTGCATCTGATTAGCTTATACTGTCAAAAACACTCAAGGATTACATATCAGCCGCAAATATATTGCATTCTCGTACCTTTTCGTGGATCAAAACTAATGCTTAAGTTGATTTAATATACATAAAACATTAGACTTGAAGAAAAAAACTAATAAACTGATTTGGTGTAAAATAAAAATAAAGTCTTTGTATTTTCCCTTTTGAGGCTCGATCACTATTATTAATATGAATTAATATGAAACTGAAGTTTTTTTGTAAATAAAATTTTGTTACGCAAATAAACTTTTTTTTTTTGGTTCATTGTTATTAAAACATCATTCATAAAGTAGTACAATGGAAAATTCGCTTTTATCAAACATCTAACTCTTAATAAAAAGAAGACGAAGTCTAGCAATAGTTCTCGTCAGCGGCTCAGAGCTGCTTAGAAACACGCGGGGCATCCCCTCTGATCTGGAGCGTCCCAAGTTCAGCTGAAATAAATGTATTCTATTTCTGCTTTATAAAACTGACTACAGGACCAAGCCTGTGTATTGCACACTTATTACTTTACATTATATTTAGACATTTAGACGCTTTCATCCAAAGCCAAAAGAAGCCAAAAGAAGCAATAAAAAACAACAAAAGAGCAACATTTTTTTTTACTTGTAACTTCGCTCTTGGCAAAACTCCGTCCCCAGACTTTTTTTGTTTTTCCTCAGCGACCCCCCCCCCCCCCGCTCAAAGTATGTTCCCGCGGTTATGCCTACATATTTATCATGATCAAATTCACTTTAAAGAGTGATTTTTAATCATTCATACGGTGTGTTTATACTAAAAACTGTGAACTGTGATAATATATAGCAATATTAAAAGTCATGCTGTAATCATATTTTTATACAAATGTTATACCTGAGACCAGGCCATGTATCTCCACTCTTAAAGCTAAATGGTGGATCCATTGACCAGTCACTCTTCATAGACACACAGCTGGGCTCTGATTCTGATCTCTTCTGATGAACTGACCTAAAACAGAGAGAAATTAAAGTTCATCCTTTAAATTACTGTATGTAAAAAAATCACCTACACATTAATCATGATGAAATTCACTTTAAAGAGTGATTTCTAATCATTTATACGGTGTGTTCATACAAAAAACTGTGAACTGTGATAATATATGGCAATATTAAAAGTCATGCTGTAATGATATTTTTATACAAATGTTATACCTGACACCAGTCCTTGTATCTCCACTGTTAAAGTTAATTGGTGGATCAATTGACCAATCACTCTTTATAGACACACAGCTGGACTCTGCTTCTGATCTCTTCTGATGAACCGAACTAAAACAGAACAGATTTGATCCTTTATGATAACAGTCATCTTAATTTAAAAACTTCAAATAGCATTTTTAATGAAAAACACTTATGGGGGCTTTATGGCATTATTGATTTCAATAAATATTAAACTCCACATGTTTAATTTACTTTATAGTTTTTAATGTGTTACTCGAGGTACCTGCACACTGAAAAAAGGTCTTCATCTCCAGATATTTGAGTTTCATCCATGATGGATCTGAACAGTTTGAGACTCTAGATGAGAGAAACAAACAATCACAAAAACTAAGCAAATCAAACAGGTTATACATAAAAGCAAGTTATTTTGATGATAAAAGCGTGTTATGGTTGATGTTTATCGTTAGATAATAAACAGTTATACTGTGAATGCAGTTAGATAACGTGAGAAACATCGTAATATCAACCAGACAATGTTTTTTTTTTTTTTTACGGATAATAGTCATATTTTTAAGTTTTTAGTCTTTCTGCAATCTTTCTCTCTCTGTAGTAGGTGGAATGAGTTTCAGTAAAGACTGCATTCAAGAAATACGATAAAAATGTATGCTGAATGCAATTGGTTGCCTTGTGTTTTTTTAAACACTATTTTCATCTTTTCTATTATGGTAAATGCCATATTTGCTTGCCTTTTATAATTTCAACTTATGTTGTATATTTGAATATCATGAAATAACACGACTACATTATTTTTTTTTATTTAACATTTAATCGAAACATATAAAATAAATTTACATTTACATTTTTACATTTATTCATTTAGCCGACGCTTTTATCCAAAGCGACTTACAATTGGGAATACAACAAGTGATTCATCCTAAGGAGGCAGATCAACATAGGAAGTGTTCAAAAATACCATATATCAGGCGTTGTTAGAAGAGTGCAGGCTAGAAGGAGAAGATCAAGAAAGAGAGGAAAAACAGGCTAGAAGGGAGGATATTTTTTTTTTTTTTTTTTTTTTTTTTTTTTATTGAGTCAGATAGTGTCGAAAAAGATGGGTTTTCAGCAGTCGTTTGAAAGCTGTTAAGGAGTCTGCATTCCGGATAGGGGTGGGAAGATCATTCCACCAGGCAGGAACGTTGAACGAGAATGTTCTGGACAGTGATTTAATACCTCTCTGTGGTGGTACAATGAGGCGTCTTTCACTAGAGGATCTCAGTCTTCTGGAAGGAGTGTAGATGTGTAGTAGTGAATGGAGGTAGGCAGGTGATGATCCGGTGGCTGTCCTATAGGCCAGCATCAGTGTCTTGAATTTGATGCGTGCTGTAACCGGTAGCCAGTGCAGGGATATGAAGAGAGGTGTAACATGGGCCTTTTTGGGCTCGTTGAAGACCAGTCGTGCTGCTGCATTCTGAATCATTTGTAGAGGCTTGATTGTACATGCTGGAAGACCAGCTAAAAGAGCATTGCAGTAGTCCAGCCTGGAAATGACCAGGGCCTGGACGAGGAGTTGTGTAGCATGCTCTGTTAGGAAGGGCCTGATCTTTCTGATGTTGTACAATGCAAACCTGCAAGATCGAGCGGTCTTAGCTATGTGGTCTTTAAAAGTCAGTTGGTTGTCAAAGATAACACCCAGATTTCTGGCTGAAGTTGATGGGGTAATTGTTGATGAACCTAACTGGATGGAGAAGTCATGCTGTAGAGATGGAGTGGCAGGAAAGATAAGGAGTTCCGTCTTTGCTAGATTGAGCTGTAGATGGTGTTCCTTCATCCATGCAGAGATATCCGCTAGGCAACCTGAGATCCGTGCAGCTACCGATGGATCGTCTGGTTTGAAAGAAAGATAGAGCTGTGTGTCATCAGCATAGCAATGGTAGGAGAAGCCATGTGCCTGTATGATGGGGCCCAGAGATGTAGTGTATATGGAGAAGAGGAGAGGTCCAAGAACTGAACCCTGAGGAACCCCAGTGACCAGTTGATGAGTTTTGGATACCTCGCCTCCCCAGGCCACTCTGAAAGACCTACCAGAGAGGTAGGATTTGAACCAGCGAAGTGAAGTCCCTGTAATACCCAGCATTGAGAGGGTGGACAGGAGGATCTGGTGATTCACAGTGTCAAAAGCTGCAGATAGGTCCAGCAAGATGAGTACCGATGATTTGGACTCAGCTTTTGCCGTCCGCAAGGCTTCAGTGACAGACAGTAGCGCAGTCTCAGTTGAATGGCCGCTTCTGAACCCTGATTGGTTAGAGTCCAGTAGATTGTTCTGTGAGAGGAATAAGGATAGCTGGTTGAAAACAGCCCGTTCCAGTGTTTTTGCTATGAATGGAAGGAGGGAGACAGGTCTGTAGTTGTCTATGAGTGAGGAGTTAAGTGTAGGTTTTTTGAGCAGTGGGGTTACCCGGGCCTGTTTAAATGTAGTGGGAAAAGTGCCTGTGAGAAGAGATGTGTTGATGATGTGTGTGAGCGCCGGTAGGATTGTAGGGGAGATTGCTTGGAGAAGGTGTGAGGGGATAGGATCTAAAGGACATGTCGTCGGATGGCTGGAGAGGAAAAGTTTGGTTACTTCTGCCTCCGAGCAAGGACAGAAGGAGAAGTGGGGGGTTCCAGCCGTGATTGTGGTCAATTTTAGTTCCTGTATGTGTGGAGCTGAGAACTTATTATTGATCGATGTAGTTTTGTCTGTAAAAAATGTGGCGAAATCATCAGCTGTTATAGAAGTTGTGGGAGGTGGTGGAGGGGGACAAAGCAGTGTATTAAATGTTTTGAAAAGATTGCGTGCGTCCGGGGAATTGTTGATCCTGTTGTGGAAGTATGAAGATTTGGCTGTATGTACTTGGGTAGCGAAAGATGAGAGCATAGACCGATACATACTGAGGTCGGATGGATCCTTAGATTTGTGCCATTTTCTCTCAGCTGCCCTAAGTTTGGAACGATGCTCACGAAGAACATCGGATAACCAAGGGGTTGTCGGAGCAGATCGTGCTGGCCTGGAGGAGAGAGGGCATATAGCATCTAGACAGGAGGTAATAGTGGAGCATAAGGTGTCAGTTGCTGCATTAGTGTCCAGGGATGAGAAGTGAGTAGGAGAGGGAAGGGAGGAGGATACTAAAGAAGAAAGATGGGAGTGTGAGAGAGAGCGTAGGTTTCTTCTAAAAGTAACAGGTAGAGGGGTTGGGAGTGCACAAGTAGCAAGATGTAGGTCAAATGTAATGAAGAAGTGGTCAGAGATGTGTAGGGGTTTGACCACAATATTGTCTGAAATACAATTTCGCATGTAAATGAGATCAAGTTGGTTGCCAGATTTATGAGTGCATGTAGTGATAACACGTTGTAGATCAAATGAAGCTAGAAGTGAATTGAAGTCAGCAGCATAGGGTTTGTCAAGGTGAATGTTGAGGTCCCCAAAGACTAGAAGTGGGCTGCCATCCTCTGGAAACGAGGACAGCAGCCCATCCAGCTCTTCTAAGAAGATGCCAAGTTGAGTAGGAGGGCGGTAGATTACCACAATGTGGAGTTCGATAGGAGATGTTACAGTGATTGTATGAGATTCAAATGAACTATAATTGCATAGAGGAGAATGGGTTGAGTATTTCCAGTTGTTAGAAATAAGAAGTCCCGTCCCCCCACCCCTTCCAGTCTGACGAGGGGTGTGAGAGAAGGAAAAGTTATTAGAAAGAGCAGCTGGGGTTGCAGAGTCTTCTGGACGAATCCAGGTCTCAGTCAAGCCTAGAATGCTCAAACCAGATTGCACAGAAAATGCTGAAATGAAGTCAGATTTGTTGACAGCTGATTGACAGTTCCAGAGTCCAACCGTGAAAGAGAAAGGTTCAGTGGAAGAAGTGTCGATAGGACGCAGGTTAGAAATATTGCGTCGACGTGTGCGTGTGATATTAGTGCGGTGTGAAGAGACCACCGGAATGAGTTGGAAACACATGATAGAGGAGGACAGAAAGAAGAGTGAAATAAAGGAGAGGAGTACTTAAGTGCGTTGTCGGTGTCGTTGCTCGGAGAAGTCGCGCAGGAAAAGTCGCAGTCTTTACTCTCGTCGGTCTTCACGCGAGGAGGCTGAACGCTTCCGCTGACGCTTCAGCGTCAGCTGTTCTGACGCAGTTAAATAGACAACCAAACAGTGCTTCAATGATAAAAGCTAGGGACGCCTCCTAGGCTCAGTGAGCCGCGAATGTCTCGCCCGCACGCAAAATGGCTCAATCGAAACTCAAAAAGCAACAGCTTCGCACTTGTAATAGCTCCAGAAGGGAACGATATGACAAAAACAAAAGCTTCCCTTGGCCGTACGCTCAGTTATCAATTTTAATGATTGCAATAAAAACTAGAATTTAAAGCAAAAACAATCGCAGGACAAATAACAGAAGAACACTCCTTTTCTAACAGTGAATAGATGTAAATAAAACAAACGAATAATTAAATAGAACAACAGAGTACTTTAAGAAGCAGCTCAAAATTAATATTAACGAATAAGTGAATAGAAACTACAGAGTGCGTTTTAGAAGCAGCTCAAATTTAATATTAACCAATAAGTAAATAGAAACTGCAGAGTGCGTTTTAGAAGCAGCTCAAATTTAATATTAACCAATAAGTAAATAGAAACTGCAGAGTGCGTTTTAGAAGCAGCTCAAATTTAATATTAACCAATAAGTAAATAGAAACTACAGAGTGCGTTTTAGAAGCAGCTCAAATTTAATATTAACCAATAAGCAAATAGAAACTACAGAGTGCGTTTTAGAAGCAGCTCAAATTTAATATTAACCAATAAGTAAATAGAAACTACAGAGTGCGTTTTAGAAGCAGCTCAAATTTAATATTAACGAATAAGTGAATAGAAACTACAGAGTGCTTAAGAGAACAGCGGCTTAAAATTAATACTTAGGAATAAGTAATTAAACAGAAACGACAAAGTGCTTTTAGCAGCAACTCTAAGTAACGACCGCCTAGTGAAATAGTATTAAAGTAGACACTTACGCGCCGTCGTTCTTTCTCGTCTGAGGACTGAAATCACTTTCCCTTGTTTGATCATGTCCGAATACACATTCAAATGCATTTAACCTTAAACATTACACTAACTGTAATATAAATACTATATTAGAAAATGTTATCTTTTAAATGGTCAGGATCATTATTGCACATATTATTTAGTACAAAAAAATTAAATAGAAAGTATATATTACAATTATTTAATTGAATAAAAGTTACACTTAAGGTGTTTGGTCATATTTGACTGCCAAAGAGTATGAGAACATATTAATTATGTCTCTTTATCACTCCCCAGAATAAAATGCGATTGTAAAGCATATTCAGAGTAGTTATCAATTACAATCAATTCACATTATGTGTTAATAATTACTCGGAATTGCTGCAAATATAGTAAATCTGCTGTCTATCCTACTAAAATCCATTCAAAGACATTGACAGTGCGGAGTTGTTTTGTCGCGCGTTTCACTGTTTCCAAACAGCTCTGGTGCTCGCTATGAACGCGTCTGCTCCACTGATCTATATAATGACTATTAGATTAGTGGTCTGCTCTAGTAAACCTGCGCTTTGCTTTAAATGACTAGCGCACTTCATCCATAATGCGATTAATGTCTTTCCTCGCCCAAATGTATGACCTCTTTAATAATTAAGGCGTTTATACTAATTAAGGTATTTAATACTTTTTATGGATTTAAATGTCGCTGTTATTTAAAAGAACACTTGTTAAAAAGCTTATGTAATTTTGGAACTTTGGGAGTATGGGGTGGGTCTTTGAAACCCGAACCCGCACTTTCCATGGCTACGGACTGCGGTCACGCCAGCCCCGTCTTGAAATTACACGGTCACGCCAGCCGCACTTTTTATGATGTTTGATTAAACAAGGTTCAGGAGGAGCACGATCAGATAATCAACCCATTCGGCACAGGTGCAACCTGTTCAACCAATCATTCAATCAGCGCATCCTCTATATATTACCAGCCGTCTTACCTCCATCCAGCGACAGTTTCTTGGCATCCCTCCTCCACCCCTACTCCCCACTTCTAATCTGTTTCTATCCTACACTAGCAGGGGGAGTTCTCTGGGTCCGGTCTGTATTCCGGCCCGGAACCCTTCCCCCAGACAGCACGCCAAAATATGCTTAATACTCGCTCAAGCAGATTAGATGTAAGGGTGAACTCGTGAATTGTATACGCGTCTAATCGCACACTTACGGTATGGGTGCTGAGAGCGGTCAAAATGGATGTAAATGCGCTGTCAGAACGTTTCCCTTTTACTTTACCTGATATATCCGCACACACACACACACACACACGCACACACACACACACACACACACATATATATATATATATATATATACACATGTGTGTGTATATGTATGTATGTATATATAAATAATTTATTCCTGGTATTTTAAAGCTATTAATTATTATTATTATTATTATTATTATTATTATTATGTTGAAAACAGCTGAGTAGTTTTTTTTTTTTTAAGGTTTCTGTGATGAATAGAAAGTTCATACGGACATTTAAAAAAAATAGAAATCTTTGATCTTTGGATCTTTGTATTCATCAAAAAATCCTGACAAAAATTACTCAATTGTTTTAAATATTGATGTTAATAATAAAAATAAAAATTTGTATATTATAATTATTTCTGAAGGGATCATCTGACAGTGAAGACTGGAGTAATGATGCTGAAAATGTAGAAAATAACAGAAAATAAATGGCAAATCATCCAAAAAACAAAAACAAAACAAACTACAACAACAACACAATTTCCTATTTCAGACACTTCCTTCATAGGTTTTCATTTTCAATCAAATTGAAAAGTCATTTTCAAGTCATTTTACTGTATACTTTTGGAGAAAATAATTGGCAAGTTAGCCCAAAAACGTACTCGGTTACTAACGTAACCTCTGTTCTCTCTAGAGAGGGAACGAGTACTGCGTAAGTATCTTACGCTAGGGGAAAATCCTTTTCTGCGAGATATTGAAGCCAAAAATTATCCTTAATTTTGAAATAATGTAAAGCGCGTTGCAGCAGCATACAGCATACATACCTATTGGCTGCTCTGCGGCAACTGCAGCAGCCTATTAGAGCGAGGCCTGACGCGACGCCAGATCCAATGGGGGCATTTCGCGCCCTTTGCGTCACTTCGCGCCCTTTTCGTAGCTTCCCGCCTAAAAGGGCGTGGTCTAGACCTATAAAGATCGCTCGTAGGCAGCTATTATCTGGTTTTTCATCATCGAAGCAACCAGAGCGTGCGCATGCACGGCAAGATACGCAGTACTCGTTCCCTCTCAAGAGAGAACAGAGGTTACGTTAGTAACCGAGTACGTTCTCTTACGAGAGGTCTCTCGTACTGCATAAGTATCTTACGCTAGGGGACCCAGTGTAAAACGCCGTGCATGCTGAGATCTGACACCAAAGACCCAAGGGCGAAAGCCCGGGGTTCAGACAGTTCATAATCACCTATAGAACTCACAGGGAGTCCGGGGAAGAGGGAGGGGCAACGCCGCACTCTTCCACATAGTGCAGCGTCACTCAGACGCTAAGTAAACGTACATACAGGGCGGGGTTACGGCCTGAGCTGACGTAAGAATAAGGGTCTTCACACAGTTTCCCAGACACATCTTGTGCTATTACTTTCACTGTCGACCCTAGAGCTGCGCTCAGTAGACGCAGCATTCCGAGCTGATAACATGAGGTCAGACAACACTGAACATCTAGACTGACAGCAATCTGGCCTGTAAGGCGGGAACCTCCAGGTTGTAAAACCTTATAAATGTAGACGGAGAGGCCCAGCCCGCCGCCGTACAAATATCTTGCAAGGCAATCCCACTCGACCACGCCCACGATGAGGCCACGCCCCTCGCGGAATGTGCTCTGACACCTAGCGGGCACTGCATGCCCTTGGAAGCATATGCCAACGCAATAGCATCAACTATCCATCTGGATAAGCTCTGTTTCGACGCGGCCAGTCCCTTGGGACGCCCGTAAAACGAAACAAAAAGCTGCTCTGTCTGTCTAAAAGCAGACGAGCGAGACACGTAAGCTCGTAATGCCCTGACTGGGCATAGGAGGCTCGCGTCCGTTTCCTCATCATTGACCGGTAGGGCTGACAGCGCGATGACCTGTGCCCTAAACGGTGTGTTGAGTGATTTTGGAACGTAACCATGTTTGGGTTTGAGTATGACTTTAGAGTCATTAGGTCCAAATTCCATGCACGTCGCGCACACAGAGAGTGCGTGCAAATCCCCTATGCGCTTCACTGAAGCGAGAGCCAGCAGAAACACAGTCTTAAGAGACAGGTATTTCAAATCAATCGTCTGCAGAGGCTCGAATGGTCCACCTTTCATGGCCTCTAGTACCACAGAAAGGTCCCATACGGGGACTGAGGGAGGTCTGGGGGGATTTAGTCTTCTAGCTCCCCTCAGGAAGCGAATAACTAAATCGTTCCTTCCTATTGACTGACCTAGCGTTGTGCTCGAGAACGCTGTTATGGCCGCCACATAGACTTTGAGCGTGGACAGGGTTCTGCCCTTGTCCAGCAGCTCTTGTAGAAAGGAAAGCACCTCCATCACACCACAGTTAGTGGGTGATGAGCCGCGGGCTGCGCACCAGCCCGAAAACACAGACCATTTTGAGGAATAGAGCCGTCTCGTAGAAGGAGCTCTAGCCTGCGTGATCGTGTTTAATACTCCTTTAGGGAGTTCATCATATATTCGCTGGTGGCCCAGACATGAAGGGACCACAGCTCTGGGTGAGGATGCCAAATCGAGCCGCTGGCCTGAGAGAGAAGGTCTCTCCTCACTGGTATCGGCCACGGGACAGTGCTCGTCAGCTGCATCAGCGCTGGGAACCAGGGCTGGTTTTCCCAAAACGGCGCTATCAGCAGTATTGAACATCCTTTTTCCCTGACCCTCTCTATCACCTGAGGTAGGAGAGAGACGGGGGGAAAAGCATAGAGATGACGGCGGGGCCATTCGTGGGCCAGCGCGTCTCTGCTTTTTGAGTAAAATTCCAGACAGTGAGCGTTGTTCGGAGACGCAAACAGGTCTACTTCCGCTCTGCCGAATTTTTTCCACAGTAGTTGTACTGTCTGTGGGTGTAGAGACCATTCGCCTGCTGGAACATTGTTCCTGGACAGTATGTCTGGCCCTATGTTTAGAAGCCCCGGCACATGCGCTGCTTTCAGCGAGCGCAGGTTGCGCTGTGCCCATACCAGGAGGCGTTCTGCAAGTCTGTATAGGTTTTTGGACCTGAGACCGCCCTGGCGATTTATATAGGAAACCACTGACATGTTGTCCGAGCGGACTAGTACATGGTTTCCTTTTATTTGGGGACAGAAGCGCATCAGCGCGTTCTGTACTGCCAGCATTTCGAGGCAGTTGATATGCAGGAGCTTTTCCCGTTCTGACCACTGGCCAAAAGACGGTCTGCCCTCGAGCAGAGCCCCCCATCCCGAGGTGGACGCGTCCGTAGACACCACTTTTATTCTCGAGGAAGTCCCCAGGCTTACACCTAACTGGTACCAGTCCTTTGCTCTCCACGGTTTCAGGGCTGTGACACATTTCTGATTGACCGTGATACGAAGCCGACCGGGCGCCCACGCTTGACGCGGGACGCGCGCTTTCAGCCAGAACTGCAGTGGGCGCATACATAGCAGACCCAGCTAGCAGGACTGATGACGCTGAGGCCATGAGACCCAGCATTTTCTGAAATTTTTTGAGCGGGACAGACGCGCCGCAGCGGAACGAGCCCGCTGTGCGCTGAATGTCTGCTGCGCGCTGTGGTGACAGCCGCGCTATCATTGACAGCGAGTCCAATTCTGTGCCCAGGAAGGAAGTTTTCTGACTGGGGGACAGTGAGCTCTTCGCCCAATTGACTCTGAGACCCAAATTCTCGAGGTGATCGAGTAACATGGTCGTATGCTGTACAAGCACTGAGCGAGACTGCGCTAGAATCAGCCAATCGTCCAAATAGTTCAGTATGCGCACGCCTTTCAGTCTGAGAGGAACGAGCGCTGCGTCCATGCATTTCGTAAATGTACGGGGTGCCTGGGACAAACCGAACGGCAGGACTGTGTACTGATATGCCTGGCCCTCGAAGGCGAATCTCAAAAATCGCCTGTGACGTGACGCTATCTGTATTTGAAGATACGCGTCTTTCAGATCCACTGATACGAACCAGTCTCCTTGGCGAACTTGCGCGAGGATTTTTCTGGTCGTGAGCATCCTGAACCGACGCTTCACCAGCGCTTTGTTCAGTTGCCTTAGATCTAATATGGGTCTGTGACCCCCATCTTTTTTCGGTACCAGGAAATATCTGCTGTACAGCCCCCCTTCGCTTTGAGCTTGAGAAAGGGGCTCTATGACCTCTTTGCTCAATAGTTTCGCCACTTCGGCTCGAAGCAGGTGTGCTGCTTCTGTCTGCATTGTGGTCTCGACGCGCGCTGTATAGCGGTGCGGGCGTCGGTGAAACTGTAGCGAATAGCCTCCTTTTATAATGTCCAGCACCCATTTCGAGACCCCTGGAAGCTTTTCCCATGCGTTTGCATGAATAGCTAGAGGTTGAATACGAAGCGCGCTCCGTTCTTTCAGTAACGGAGTGGTTTCGGTATGCTGTGGCACCAGAGACGTGCTCGTGACATTCGGGGCGTGGGGCACGCTGATAGCGGGAACTATTATGTCTGTGTGTGGATGTGGTTGTGTGGCAACAGGCACATTTAACACACTGCAAACACCGTTCGCCTGCATACACGTTAGTTTCGTTTTTACGGAAACCTTTTGACGTGCATAATGTGATGTCTGTGGGCACTGTGAAGTGGGCACGTTTACCACATGTGAAGCGCAATCGTTCTGAGCCGATTTTATGTGCGCAGGGTCTGTATGACAGGTTGTGCTTGTGTGTAGAAATGGGCACTGGGGAGTGGGCATTCTGACACGTGAAACACCATCGGCCGTGGCCGGGACACCAGAAAATACACTCTTTTTTGGATTTATCTGGGTAGCCGTGAGAACGGCTTTTGAGTACAGGCAAACGGGCGACAGAGCCAGTTTGTTGGCTGCAAAATACACTGGAACAGTCACATTTCTTGGAACTGAACGAGCAAATACCTTTGGTGGGGGTCCGGCGACAGCGGGACTCGTGCACCGTCTTTT
>NC_133364.1:56091890-56151890 GCF_049309525.1 Garra rufa
CTTGGCTGTTTTTTCAACGGTATAAGGGAAAGGGTGAAGCTGATTTGTTGGTTCTTGTCACATGACCTGCATGCGCATGTGGCATTCTGAAAAGTTGAGATGTATTTATCCAAAGATTATAGAATATTTATCTCGATGCGGCGCGGACGCGCCTGGAAAAAACGAGCGCGTATCACCGTGTGAGCGTTGCTTTCATTATGAGCGCGCATACCGCGCTTCTACATTTGAAATAACGACGAAATTTAGCGCGCATTTGAACGGCCCCTAATAGAATAATCTCCCGATCAAACTCTGTTTCCCAAAGTTATAAACCCAGTTAAGGTACAGAAATATATTCATCAAAAATAGTGACGCAGTGAAGTCTTTTTTCACCCAGCTGAGTCTTCTCTGTTGCTGTGTGGAG
The DNA here is from genome assembly GCF_049309525.1 of Garra rufa. NCBI lineage: Eukaryota > Metazoa > Chordata > Actinopteri > Cypriniformes > Cyprinidae > Garra > Garra rufa. Next base: position 56,092,294 of record NC_133364.1, read on the forward strand.
CAGCCTGTGTCAGTCACAGTTAACAGTTACACTGACTGCGGTCTCCTGAGGAAACGCAGCTTTTTTGATAGAAAGTTTTTCTTGTTCCCGAATACAAATATTTATTAAGGTATTTGTTCGAAATAAGTATTCGTTAAAAACACGCTATTTGTGCCTTTCCGAATACCGTAATCGGGTTCGGCTCCACCCCTAATAAATATATATATATATATATATATATATATATATAAATGAATCTATTTAAATCTGTATAAAGGCAAGACAAACTAAATCACAACAAGAACTATCTGTATTTTTCTTGTAATCAAGAACATTTCTTTTGACAAAATTACCTAATAATGCCGAATGATGTTTGACACTGAACGCATCTCCACTGCATAGCCGCATATAATCGCTGGTGTCAGTCGCAAATATTAAACATGCGGGTCAGGAAGCGGGTCGGGTACAATATTTTCTTTTTTTTATTTTGCGGTCCGAGTTGCGGGCGGGTTAGTTAAAACGGCGGTCGGGTTCGGGTTGTTTATACATTGACCCGCGCATCACTGGTGTGAACCTACAGCGGCATAATCTTTTCTGAAAAGTGTCTGCATGAGGGAAGCTTATATCGCGGCTCCAGTGTATTTAACCACCACAGAAAAGGGCCATATATATTTTGCTATAAAAGCCGCCGCTATAGTCATTTTAAACGCGAAAAACTAAACCGAATACGATTCGAACCGAGAGGTACCGCTCAGATCTTAATTAAAACAAGGGAACGAATAGAGTCCTACACGAGCCCAGCCTGAGACTCTCAGACCCGAGCCCCGTCCTTGTCTGACAATTTATCAGAACAGAGTTCGTGTTGCAGCCTATAAAATAGCTCCGTTTTGGATTTTAATGGCAAAGTGGATAGATTTCGTTTTGTTTCCTTTTTATGTTAATTTACACATATGTTTGGAACATTTTATGTTTGTTAAATTCAAGTTTTTGGTTTTTAAAATAATGACCTAAAGACCAAGCGGCCAGCGGCAATGAGTTGAGCATGTTTGATAAATTTAGCCTTCTCAAATCAGCATGACTTGCATTAAATAAAATCTATAGACATAAAACACTTGATGCATTTCAGAATATTAAGTTTTACACATTTAAACTAGATAAATGTGCGCGGTTAGAGCATATATCCAATCGTTTCTGCAGAGACTGAAAGCGAAAGCAGGCTTTGCAGCTGGACATGGAAGCTCAAACGCAATTAATCACTTGCATTTTTACTTAATAACAGTGGAAACCTGAAATACACCATTTTTGCTGATAAACATAAAAGTACTACATTATTCAAAACGGCAAAATGTGTACTATTATTATTTATGTGCACTCACAATATCAACAAAACGTTATATTTTTGTAAAACGGTGCTGAGATGGACGCGCTCAGTTCTTTTCAACCAAATACAAATAATGTTTCAATCTTTTAAAGAATTACTAACAAAAAAAGACATTTGTTAAATACACACTGATGTTTGTTAGTTCGTCATAATTAGGGCCATAATGGACACCGTGTGTAAATAAAGTGGTAATAATCCTTTCAGCTAAAATCTAAAGACTTATTTTATAGAGTAGCCTACTCCGCTCGTTAGCCCAACCCCCCTCCCGGAAAATCAGACAAGCCCCCTGTGTCGCGTGTGCTGGCACCGGGACTGAGTCCGTTATAATTGGTTATGGTCTATTACTGAACCAATAACGAATCGTCCTTGTCTGCATCGTAAAAACAATTAATTTTTACACCCCTAGTTGAGACACTAAATTGTCCGCTATTCTCTTTCTGTAAACTCGACTCCTCTCGTTCTCCTCAGGTTATAAATGAAATATGACGCATTGTTATGTTCAGTTTTTAATTACAGTGCATTCTCTCGTCTTAAGTAAATTATTTAGAATTATATTTTCCATTTAATTCAAATAAACATTTCATAAAAAAAAAACCAAATACTTCAAAAAAAAAATTTAAAAATGTGGGGACGGTGTCACGGTGGAAATGTGATGACACCGGTGTTGTGTCTTAAAACCGGTAACAAAACCGTGGCAAGCCTAGTTTATACCCTGATTAGTCTTTGTCGATTGTGCCACATTTTTGCCAAAGGTGGTCCACATCCGGATGCTATCTGGGAATGTTGTCTCTTGTTCTGGCATTGCATTGACAGCAGATTGTTGACAAAAATCAATGGCCATTTATTGTGGTAGCATTTTGTTAATTATTTTATGGAAAACCAGTTACCTCAGTATCTCCAGCTGACAGTTTGGACTCTTCAGTCCTTCAGAAAGAAGCTTCACTCCAGAATCCTGCAGGTCATTGTTAGTCAGGTCCAGATCTCTCAGGGGGCAGTTTGAGGACTGTAGAGCTGAAGACAAACTCTCACAGGACTGAGCAGTGAGTTTACATCCACACAGTCTGTGAAGAGAACAAAACAGCCATATTAATGTCAATTTATCAGATAGATTATGTAGTTAATAGGGGTGTGACGAGACAACAGCCTGACACAAAAAAATTTAACTTTTTTAAAGACATCCTCAATGAAATACATAGGAAAAACAGTATTTTATTCAAATGCAAAAAAAAAAAAAAAAAACAAAGGTAGGTATCATTTTGATATCAGCTTGTACTGTATGAAATTAATCTTTTATATTAATGAATTGTATGCAGTAATAAACATGTAAACTAAAGCTGCATGATAAATTTAAAGTTTTTTTTATATTGGAGATCAAAATTGTGTCACAATTTTAAAGAAAAAAAAAATTCTAAGTACAGGGTATATACAGCAATCCTTAAGTTAATTTTACTACTTTTTAATACCTTTTTTACTACCTTCAGATTTTTTTTTAAAACCATCACGACACTGAATTGCAAGTGTTAATCAGCGACCTTTCCATTATTTACACAGATTTTGACATATATAACATACAAAAAAGAATAGATTTAGAGACTGATGTTGACAACATATTGCACATATTTATTTCACTTAGTAAATAAAAATAAAACAAACTACATAAAATGTGCAATGGAGAGAATGGATAGTTCCAGCACACTGGCTGGCATTCACTGCAAGTTGCTGATTCTCCATTATGATATATTCACATTAAAATGCTTGATCTGTAGAGAAAAGGCTGTGCATCTTTCAGTGCGCAAAACCATGATAATATGAAACGCTTCAAAACAGAGTGCACAAAGTGCGTATGCGCATCGCGGGTGCAGAATGACGTGCTCAAAGCAACATGGAGATAGCCTGGAAACATCCAGACCCAAATCTATTAAGATTATGGGTCTGGCATTGAGCAATGAAAAGGACCTTACTCGAGGGGCGGGACCAAGCGTGCATTTGAAACTCTCACTGAACACAATTGGATAACTCCCGACCAATCACAACAATACATGGTGTGACGTACCCAGAGTTATGGTGAACATGAGTGGATTTCAATGTTATAACATAAACAATGTGACAAGATTAATAACTATTAATTACGACAGCCGAATCAATCTCATTAAAACAATTAGGTCCGATCAAACTATTCATTAACTATCAACTAATATGTGGATAGACGCTAGCGTTTCATTCAGCAGCGAGACACATCGTCCTGTTCAAGTTAGGCTACTGTATTACTATTGAATAGTTCCGTTTTTCGTTACAGTAAGTTTACCAAGTGACTCTTACCATTTGTCAATGAGATGGACCTCATCCACCACAATCCCGATCAGGTTGTCCCGGTAGACCTTGTTCGATAACATTTATAGCAACTTCTTTTTTAACAGCCAGGACTCGAGACTGCCAAATGCTATCTGGCATTGCCCGCTTCGGATCTGTTCCTCTTCGTGCTTCGCTACCAGCGGAGCTATATGATAGATTAAACTCTTGCCGTATCCAGTCGGCAAAACAGCAAAAACGTCCTTCTCGCAAAGGAACGATTCGAGTGCGGTTTTCTGTTCCTCTTTTAAATGAAAAGCCAAGTCTAACTTGTTCTTTTCAGCGGCCAAAGCCGTTTCAAACAACTGGTTTTCATCTGTAGATCTCTTACAATGTTTACTAATGATTCCGTGCGTCGCAGTGCTGTTGTCATCAGTTTAGCTCGCCTCTGGCCCGCCTACATCAGATGCACCGATTTGATTGGTTCCCACAATTGCTTACGTATTGCGGTAACATGCATCATTGCTTGATGCCAGAGTGTCTTGCAGAGACAATTCAAATTGTGCTCTCGCCAAACCTCTGGATTTCCAGGGTCACATGGAGACACAGCCAGTGCGCATTTAAAAGTTCACGGCACAAAGCGAAGAAATGTCGAGCGCACAAATCCTAGTGTATATCTGTCCAACAGTTTATTTATCAATTGTTTCTTCAAGAGTTTTAAATTCCAGTTATTGTGCGTTTGATGCCGATTCATAGTCCTTGTGTGTTTGTGACAGGCACACGGTAGCGAGTTGTTTAAAACAGCAACAAACTCCAACAAAATAAAGTCATTTTATGCAAATCCACAGCCTTTTCTCTACAGATCAAGCATTTTAATGTGAATATATCATATTGGAGAGTTTTACCGTGCATCCTGCTGTAACCGGAAGAGGTGCGCGCGCTGTTTGAAAAACGTTACTGAATGGAGAATGATTGACAGTCGCAGAGGAGGCCCATATTTAAACGAACTAACGCGAACGCAGATAGAATTTCAAACAGAATAGGACACCTGATAGTCTGAAAAAATACCTAATTTGGAAAAAATAATATCTTTGAGACCACATTTAATACTTTTAATGGCCTTAAATTTGACAATTTTGATTTATCACTTTTTAATACTTTTTAAAACCCCGCGGATACCCTGAAGTAGATCAATTCTAAACAAAATGACTTAATTTACTAGTGGCTCTGACAAAATGTTTATTGAATATATATTTTTAAGACTTAAGCAAACTAAATTTAAAGTTTTTTCACTATTAGAATCTCCTGAATGAATGATTCAATGATAAATACTTTTTAAACTTGCAGTTGTGGCCACCTCCTGGAGGAAGAGGTTAAGTGTTTCAATACATACGTGTTGAAAACTTTAGGTTTTGGACTTTAGTTTTGATCGCTACTGTACATGAGCTTTGCTCTTGACATGAAAACATCATAATGTGATTAAGTCCTTACTCTGATTATTGGAAACAATCACATTATTCGTGCACATGTAAACATAGTCATTGATTGGCAATTAACCTGTTTAACTCATATGTAAAAAGTTAGGCAATATTTTGTTGACAGCTTATTCAATAACAGACAAACAAAAAAACAGCAATGAAATGAAGATGAAGTAGTATAAGCATGTTTAGAAAAAATAGAAGTAACAACAACAATAATAATACTAAAGATAATGATAACAATAATATTTTATGATGATGGTAACAGAAATATCAATATTATTAACAGTAATAATAATAGTAATAATAATACTAAAGATTGTGATGGTAACGATAATATTTTGTGATGACGGTAACAGTAATATCAATAATAAGAATAATAATACTGATATAATGACAATAGTAGATATATAAAAGACAAAAAGTAATAATGAGCCATACCCAACACACACCACACCTATCCTAGCTTCTGTGTCAGTGTCATGTTTTTCTCCATTCAAGGCCAGATTACTATATGTTTATGTATGTAAGCTTAAACTGAGGTGCTGCATTAAATACATGAGTGCTACTTGTTGAGTGCAGTTTTATTTTATTTATATTTATACATTTTTAATTATGTATATTCAGTGTTATGATCTGCATTAATCTGTTACCGTCCACACAAAACATCATCCCATCAGTATTATCTTATTACTGCTCAATGTTTCTATGATATTAATAATAATAAAATGTCTTCTGTGAACAGTGTTTCAGGATGTTTTCTTGTCGATGGCTAGAGCTACGAGGAGTATCCTTTTGTTTGTCTACTGGGGGATCTATCAACTCTCAATCAGGAAATAACAGAGTCAAGGGGAGAATGGGATGCGACAGAGTCCAGGAGGTGGGATAGGGATTCAGTGACATCTTCCCAAAAGTGTTTAATGGGTGGCCAGTGCCATGTGGTGTGGATACAGTGTTTCCCACACATAGACGATGTGCGGTGCGCCACAGATTAAATTCCTACCGCCACAGATTCAACACCAACCAAAAATATAAAAATAAATAAATAATAATGATAGAGATTCAAAAGTTAAAAAACCCACGCGATCATCTGTAAATGACAACGATTCCTCATATCTGTTAAACCTTTGAAAAGACTTACCGGAACATTCAAATCTATATTTGCACTGCCGCTGACAGATAGCGGTCATGCTTATGTATATAAAAAAAGAAGCTTTTTGGCAAAACAGCTTCACAAACAGTCTTTTCAAATACCCAGTCGTTAATATTATCACAGCAATATTCTGATTAAAGGGATGGTTCGGAGTAGAATTGACTTCATTGCTATGCACTCCGAGGCCCATGTAAATACCCCATCCGAAGTTTTTTTTACCTTAGTCGAACATTTATGAAGATATTAGAGTTTTTCGAATTGCTTGTTACAGGAGTGAATGGTACATGTGATGTATCTGGTAAATTGCACCACTAAACGTGCAAGTAATCTTACCAAACTTGTACAGTAATGTAAATAGGTTATGTACTCACAAAACGCTGCATCAGAACATTTGTAAGTCCACCATGAGTGTTTTAAAAACACGTTTTAGCCGAGAACTATTAGTCTCAAAAACTACAAATGGCGACACGTCGACGTCACTTCCCCGATTTGAAAAAAGCACGTAAAAGTCCTCCTACAAGTTGACATGCACACAGATGTAGTAGGAGGACTTTTACGTGCTTTTTTCAAACCAGGGAAGCGACGTCGACTTGTAGTTTCTGAGACTAGTAGGTATCGGCTAAAACGTGTTTTTAAAACACTCATGGTGGACTTACAAATGTTCTGATGCAGCGTTTTGTGAGTACATAACCTATTTACACTACTGTACAAGTTTGGTAAGATTACTTGCACGTTTAGTGGTGCAATTTACGAGATACATTACATGTACCATTCACTCCTTTAACAAGCAATTCAAAAAACTCTAATATCTTCATAAATGTTCGACTAAGGTAAAAAAAATCTTCGGATGGGGTATTTAGATGGGCTTCGGAGTGCATAGCAATGAAGTCAATTCTACTCCGAACCATCCCTTTAAAGGTCATAGTTTGGATATAAACACTGATGTGATGTCTGGTAGAGATCAAAACAGAGCACGTCATTTTTTTTTAAAGTAATTGGCGCTTCAAGTAATGTTTGTGTCGATTGCTTTGTTTCACCACTAGATGGAAACAACTGTTAAAACATGTATTTGTCATTGACTACTAGAGATTGATTCAAAAACGCAGGTTCATCCAGTTATGTTTGTGAGCAAATCATTTTTTCATTCAAACCACTTTTTCATAAATTTAATATAAAAGGTTGGTGTATTAAATATATTCTTTTTTAAATATTATGTATTAAATTATTAATAATTCATTCAAATGAAATAAACACTTTTTAATAGACTGAAGCATTTAATATTTTGTCTCACATTATTTTGCTTAGTTTAGAATTGCTAGGAAATCGTGATCTCTATTTAAAATAAAACGAATTTAAAAAAGCAAAACTAAATTAACCTTGTTAGGAAGCCCCGCAAAATAAGGTGGCCCAACGAAAGTTTTAGACTGTGCAGCAAGTAGGATGTTGTATATGGTGCTAAATTAACGTAATAAAGTTCTGTGTAACCAATTATTAACAGTTTTTTATTATTATTAACATTTAGGAACCTTCAGGGGATCCAATCGTATCCCCCATCCAATCGTTCTTTTCATCTGACACTCGACTTATCGTGACTACATTCAAGATGGCGACGGCCGCTAAACTTCTTGCAGTTACTGTCTGCATAAATCTACTTGTAAATAAACTACCGGTGCTTTTTCTGAGTTCTCAATGTCTCGTTTTAAATGTCGGGGCCCTTGGAAGTCTACCGATGAAGTGTGGCGCTACTTTGTGACTCGTAAATGGCGTAAAACAGTAGTTTATTTACATAGCTTCTTCGATGCCCTGTTGACCCTCATTGACAGCCTGTGGACAAGACGAGATGAGATATGCAAGTTTACGAATTGCACACACAAAAGTGTTTAAGTATTTGATCACCCTGTGATTTTGCAAGTTCTCTTACTTAGAAATCATGGAGGGGTCTACAATATTCAGCACAGGTGCATTTCCACTGTGAGGGACAGAATCTAATGACAATGACTAGGGATGCACCGATACCGATATCTGGTATCGGCCTCGATACCATATTTTCTAAAGTACTCGTACTTGTTAAAAGTCCCCCGATACCTGGGATCAATACCACGGTCTGAGCAATGTCCATGTTCGAGCGGCATGTAAGGGGTTAATCACAGGCGCCGAGTGCCCGCCTGCAGCTCAGAGCGGGGAGAAGGTGAGACATGGTCAGCCGTGTGGAACTATTTCAAAGTGAATGAAAACGACAAAACAAAGGCGGACTGCAAATTGTGCTCAGCGAAACTGTCCACAGGAAGCTCAAAAGGTAGCGCATTTAACACAAGTCATTTAATCAAGCACCTAAAATCCCAACCCGACAACGAGTACAAAGAGTTTACCCACGCTCCTAAACAAACACAACACATGCTGCAGCAAACTCTTGCAACTCGTGTTAGTTGCAGTGCATTATGCAGCAAGCTATGGTAAACGAGCTAACGTTAACTAGATAAGTAATATTTTAATCGCTAATATTGCAGATTCATTGAAAATTACATCGGTAACATTAATCAGCATTTTTTACGCAACCAATTTATGAATGAGTCTGCATCAACTACATTAAAGAGAATCGCTTTATTTAGAGTTAATAAAATACCCTACTTGAGCTGGAGTTCAACATTAATAGAGCCGCAGGCAAACATCTGACTGACGCTATGGCAAGCCGTTTTAGCATTAAATACTCTTTGCTATACTAGTATGGCAAGCCGTTTTAGCATTCCATCCTTGTTTGTCTTTTATGTTCTAAAACATTCCTTCATTATTGGAATTATTGGTGAAAATAGTCGATCCGGAAGCTCACATTGTGTTGAACTAAAAATGTTGAACCTGAATAAGTGACACTTCCCAACAGCAAAATACTTACTGACCTACATTAATTTGTTAAAAGAATACTTTTTTCCCTTTTTTGACTAAAAGACTAAAACCTTTTTGACTTTTCGTCGACTAAAGCTAGATTAAAACCTTTTAGACTTTTCTTCGACTAAAATTGGACTAAAACTATCACATATAGAAGTGACTAAAATTTGACTAAAACTAAGAAGCATTTTAGTCCAAAAGACTAAGACAAAATCTAAGATGGTTGTCAAAAATAACACTGACTGGCTGTTGTTACCTGTAAATTTAAATCATGTTTTTATCAAGTACTCGGTATCGGCGAGTACTGAAATGCAAGTACTCGTACTCGTACTCGTTTTGAAGCATATCAAGGTTCTGGAGTGACCTAGACAGTGTTCAGACCTAAATCCAATAGAACATCTTTGGAGGGAGCTGAAACTCTGTGTTACTCAGCGAAAGCCCTGAAACCTGACAGATGTAGAGAAGATCTGTATGAAGGAGTGAGCCAAAATCCCTCCTGCGGTGTGTGCAAACCTGCTGAAGAACTACAGGAACCGTTTGACCTCTGGAATTGTTAACAAAGGCTTCTGTACCAAATATTAAAGTGCCCCTATTATGCCTTTTCAAATATGATATTTCATGTAGTGTGTCATGTAGCTGTATGTGAACATAAACTATCTGCAAAGTTGTGACAACGACAGTGCACTATAAATAAAGTTTTTGTCTATCAAAAAAAAGAGTCGGCTCACATTCGCCTAAACGAGTCGTCAGCAATTCGAATCTTTTTTCTGTAACGGCCACACGTCACGAGCTACACATTTGCGTAATATCCGCCCACGTTCAATTTCGCAAACAACTTGCCCGCCCACAAACAGTAGGCCTACCATTTTCACGTGGATTACATCATGTCAAGAAGACGCCCTGTGCTGTGACAGCCTGTGAGAGTGAATTTGTTTTATATGCCCTTCCGAAAGATGGAACTATCAAGAATGAGTGGTTAACATTAATTTTTTCAACACCTCAGCAGTCCAATGCCAATCTTGTGTTCGCGTCATTTTACTAATGACTGCTTTTCCAATCTTGGGGAGTAACGTTACAACGCGAGATTCACCAAACGCTTGGTTTTAAAAAATGGATCAGTGCCCAGTTTATTTGGACCGGCTTGCTCCTCTGAACTTCTACCTGTAAGTATGATTAATAATTGTATTTTCTAGCGATCGTTCAAAATACGTCTTTGTGTACGTTATGGTGTGTAACAACCCCGCACATACATGTCTTGGTAACCGGCTAACTTGCGTTTCTGTAGTTCTGTTGTTCAGCTGTGAGTGCAATGTAGTCTAAAAAGTCTTGTGATTGATGCAGCTTGACTGTCTGTCTGCCTTATTAGTTTAAGTAATGATAATGATAAACGATGGCTTAACGCAGTGTTATGGATTGTACAGTGTTGAAGTTCACAACGTAGAGGTGTGTCCGGTTCGCTTACAAAAGCAAATTGCAAGCACTTTCCACAGTTAACATTTTACACCCACTGAGAAACGTCCTGCTCCAGTCGTGCTTGCAATACAGTTTCTTGTCGATGTGCCACTTCAACCGTTTCATCGTCAGACTCCGGCTCGAATTGATAGGGTAAAATCGAGGCTATCTTTTCTATGCATTAACAGGTCTCGCAGCTGTCATTCAGTTATGCCAATGGGCGTTTCGTTTTGCGCTGAAGCGGTAGACCAATCCAAAAGGACTGCACCATCTGACCAATCACAGCAGTGAGGGCTCACTGAAAGGAGGGGTTTAGAGAGACTGATTCTTCGAACTGCTTCACACGAGTCGTTTACGAATCATTTAGAAACGGGGTAAAAATAAATCTAATTTTGGAGAAAACTAAAGTGTTTTTTGAACTTGCATACATGTAAACCTGTTTTAAGAGACTATTACAACAATATTAACTACCTTTAAAATGGCATAATAGGGGCACTTTAACATTTTTTGACTCAAGTGATCAAATACTTATTTGACACAGTAATTCACAAATAAATTGTTAAAAAAAAAAAAAAAAAATATCTCACAGTGGAAGTGCACCCATGCTGAAAATTGTAGACCCCTCCATGATTTCTAAGTAGGAGAACTTGCAAAATCACAGGGTGATCAAATACTTATTGATCTCACTGTATATATATATATATATAAATCAGTTTTAAATATATTCAATTAGAAAGCAGTTATTTTAAATAGTAAAATATTTCACGATATTACTGCTTGTGCTGTATTTTGGATCACATAGATGCAGGCTTGGTAAGCAGAAGAAAAGAAAAAAATAAACACATTAAAAATCTTACTGTTGAAAAACTTTTGTCTGGTAGTGTATATCAACCATATGTAGCTGGACAGAAACCAAACATTATTTGAAAAAGGTGATTATTCCAAAACATATTCCAAGGCCTATTCTACAGCCATGATTTGTTGGTGTTTAGTAAAGGAGTGATTGCACAAGTGAGGAGTTAGTGTGAGGAACTGATCCATTAGTTTGCCATTTTAATCACTTGTGTTTGACAAAGGAAATCAAGATACTTCCTGTTAGATTGTGTTACACAGAGAATTGTGTTGTGTTTTGCAAAAAGTGTTTTATAAAATTGAAAACTGAGTCAAAGGCTGAGAATTAGCGTCTGGTTTTGCAGATTTGGTGTGAGGTTCTGGTGTTTAAAACAACTGTAACTAAATCTGCTACTGCGGAGGGAAGGTGAAGATTGATGGTTCTGGTGTTGATTTTAGATAAAACAGCTGATCTGAGTTAATATAATTAAAGGTGCCATAGAATGGAAAACTGAATAATAGTTGAATAATAAAAGTTCAGTACATGGACATGACACACCACGAGTCTCAAACACCATCGTTTCCTCCTTCGGCAGAATACTCGACTACTAAAATATTTGATAGCTACAGCCCTAGTGACTATGAGGGTGTCTTTCTGTTGTAGTGATGAATAATGGATTAAATCGTATAGTCTGCGTGTGTAGTGCTTAAGGTTTTTAGTAGAGGTCGGCCGATATTGGTTTTTACCGATACCACACTGGCCGATATCGATTAATTAACCCATAGTTTTTGAAAATGGATACTGAAAGGCAACCAAAATAGTGCTCTACTATTCTTTTTAAAGTGCTAAACCATACTTTATAAATTAATAAAAAAAATATTAATCATATATTGATCATTAAAGTTATTTCATAGTCCATTAATGTTAACAAAATAAACTTCAAAATGTAACAATATTACAGTAAATGTTGAAATGAACAGACTCTAACAAGGAACAACACTTCTATTCTACAGCTTTCATCAATCTTAGTTGATGTTACAAATGGGCTCATTGTAAAGGGGTGTGAATCTTTACATTTTAACAATATGTAAAATTTATTTTGTACAAAAGTTATACTTTAAAAATACTTTATTTTTTTATTATATAAGCAGGCTACTTTTTAAAACAATAGACAGTGACATAGACAGTGGCTGCTTTAACAGACTTCAATGAATGCACAAATCTATCAGATGTTTTGTCCTGCTCTGAAAACATAACTGACTGTGTGTACATCAGTTACGTATAAAATTATTCGAAAATGCAAGTGCATTTAACCGCATCCACAATCGAGCTTTTTCGGACGAACAAACCCAAAGCACAAGTGAAAGTCTGTCGGTGTGCGAGTTCAGTGCATCTAATATACTGCATTACAAACGGCTGAAATGAAGGCATATCTAAAGTAAAACACTGCGGGTGGAAGCACACACTGTCAAGCAATGCGCACGAGTCTCACAGTGAAAATTCTGTGCAATGAAGCCCGCCGCGTCTCTAGCGCACTCAGGTGCCATATGTGCGGAAAACACAAGCTCGTTGAAGAGAGGATTGCGATGCATCCATTTTTCACCCACCCCTTAATGAAACCGGACAAAAGTGTAACGCTGCGCGGACAACTCGCAGGTATCACACACAGGACGCGTCGCGTGTAGTTCAAGGGGAAGTCTAGAATAGAGTACGGATCGGGCCGCATTTTTCGAGGAGCGTCTCGCTGCAGCCTGCGGTGGACATCCAACCCCGCCCACATCCATGTGTGACGTCAGACACCACGCCCACGTCAATGCGTCATCGTGTGACTCCCCTCCCCATCGGTAGCCTTAAAGCGGTGCATTTCAAAACACTTCACGAAATGTATCCATGTAAAGTAGCTCTTTCTGAATTCATGGACATTGATAATACCTGCAGTTTCTGTAACACACACGAGGAAGACTTGTGTCATTTGTTTTATAATTGTGAATTGTCTCTGAGTTTTTGGTCTGATGTTTCTATTCCTGCAAAGAAAAGTTAATTATATGCTTTCTTTAAAAGATGTTATCTGTACTTATTCTCATAAAAGTTAAATGATTGAGTACGTTGTTAACTTTTACATTTTGCATGGCAAATATCATATTAATAAGCAGAAATTTGCTAAATGCAAACCAAAATTTTAGACATTTTTATCAGAAATAGAAGTTTTTAAAAAGCCTTTAAAACAAATGAATACATTAGTTACATTTCATGGAGAACTTTTTTTCTGGTTATGCTCCCACAATATAATTTTTGTATATAAGGGAAAAGGAAGAAAATTTGAACTATTTTTAGGTGTTTCTAGGTTTTAATTAAGTTTGTTTATTTATTTGCTTTTTAATTATATGTTTATTTATTTATTTTTCTCTCTATGGTATTAGTTTATTTTATTTTATTCCCCTCTTATTACATATTGTATTACTGTATACAGATTAAGCTTGTATTCTATTTCAATATTTTTGTGATGTCCAATTATTCTTTAATAAAAAAAGAATCCCGATGTTGCACGAATGTGCAAGAATGGCGGAAGTATGTTGTATTGGGGATGTAAACAAAACAGTTTGTATTAAATAATACAAATTAAACTTACATCATCTTCCATATGGAACTAATTACATTCGAACAGCCGCTAAAACGCTTGCTTTGGTTCATTATAGTTAGGAAAATGGTAATTGGTAATAAAACATTTAAACCTTACCCTATTTGTTTGTGTAATGAGATAAATTCACGTTTATTATAATCGATTTTGACATAGCTTAGACAAGATCAGATTTAGACGGACAATTAAGTTTTGGATTGTAAAAGTAACACTTAGCATATTTTCATTTTCATCTAATTCTCTAAAGATATGTCCACAAATGTGAACATTGCTAATCATATTATCACTATTTTAATATGTGTTAATACTATTTAATATGTTGGATGTGTGACGTGTTTGAACATGGGCGCGGCGTCTGGCGTCACACTTGGATGTGGGCGGGGTTGGATGTCCACCGCAGGCTGCAGCGAGCCCTACTTGCTGAGCTCGCTTACAGCACACCGGAGCCATATAAAAAGAGAGTTTCGACACGCTTTGATCTCGCCGCCGCACGGTTCACGTGGTTCATGGAGCTCTCAATAGTTCCAAACAGCTCCGTGCTGTCAATGTGTTTGAATGGAGTTAAATAGGACAGACAACAGTTTTACTTTATTTGCAGCAATTTCGAGTAATTAATACATAATGTGCATTGATTGTGTATTGATAACTTCTCTGAATACGCTTTACAATCGCATTTTATTCTGGGGAGTGATAAAGAGACATAAATAATATGTTCTCATACTCTTTGGCAGTCAAATGTGACCAAACACCTTAAGTGTAACTTTAATTCAATTAAATAACTGTAATATATATAGTTAAGTTCTATTTAGTAAATATTTTGAGGAGGTTTTTTGTACTTAATATGTGCAATAATGATCCTGACTAGTGCTGGGCGATATGACGATATATATCGGGGGGACGATAGAAAAGTGTCTATCGTCCTATTTCTCTTCTATCGTTTCTATCGTTTCTAACCTAATTTTATCAATTACTGAAGAAAATATTGCATTAAATAGGCTATGACAAATGTATGATAATGTCTTGTTGCTATGCAATGCATACTCTACCTCCCTATAAGTGATAATCAAGAATAAAAATGAAGTTTTTCACAAAGAAACTCCGTCTTGTGCGACGTGATGCTTTACGTTGTTGCGACATGCTTTAACTCGTGAGTGCTTAGCCTAAAGATGGAGACGCAAGAGGTTGAAGATGAATGCCCGGAACAAACTGAAACTGCTACGCAGGCAGCAGCCAAGAAGTACTTTTACCGAAACGTGGGGTACGTCAGTGATTGGGTGGCATTTTGGCTTCAAGAGCTCCGACACGGAGATTGTTTCCGCGTCCGACGCTGAACTTTTTTTCCCCTTGCCCCCGAGGTGAGTGGGGTGGAGGTACTATGTTTGCGACGCACTTTTAACACATAACTTGTTGGTTCAGTTCAGTCAGATAGGTTTTTCACAAAAAAAGCTTATAGATTGGCATTTCAGCCTTTATCCTATTAAAATGAATAAATCAAGTATATAATGCATAACATTTATTTAAAACAATGTGTCAGGGTTTAGCAAGAGAGAGGACCCAAATGCAGAATGAGCTTAAACAGTTTATTGACTGGACAGGGCACAAAAGGGAAGGGGCAGGAAGACAGTCCAAAAGGTAGGCCGGGAACACACTACAGAGGAATCCGGGGAGGTCAAGAGACTCAGGAGGAACTCAGGAGGCCGGGCAGGAACGGACAAACACACAAATGACAAGACAAAAGACAGGCACAAAAAATAAGCTTAAACTAAGACGGGGAAGAGCTAGGTAAAACCAAAAGAAAGACTATCAAAAAGACTAGAAAAATATCAAATCAGAAGGATAAAGAAATTAACAAAACGCTAGAAAATAAAAGACCGGAAGAGCTAGGAAAGAAATAAAGGTTATCAAAAAGACTACAAAAAACCAAAAGGTTAACAAAAAGCTAGAAAGACAAATCTAGAAAGAAAACAAAAGACAGGATGATCTTGGTAAAACAAAAATAGAGGTTATCAAAAAGACTAGAAAGAACAAATCAAAAGGATAACAAAAATAAATAAAATTACTTCTAAGGGAACAAGAAAGGGAGAAGGGGAAAAACTAAGGCAAAAACTGAAACTAGTTAAACGGGGGAAAACACTGACGGCAATATAGAGCTGGACTGAAAAATCTCAAAGTTCAAAATTTACACAAACTCACAAAACGAACCAGCAAAGACAAGAGGGAAAGAGCACAATATAAAGGGAGGAAATGACATGAGGATCAGGTGAGTACAATTAGACAAACGAGAAGAACAGGTGACGACACTCAAACAAACGAGGACTAAACAAGAGGGCGTGGAAAAGGGAAACAAGGAGGTGGGGCAACAGGAGCACATGGCAGACATAAACAAAGACACAGCCATGTGCTGACACACAATACAAACAAGGAAACATTAAACAAAGACAAGACAGACAGGGCTGTCAGGGCAGGATCATGACACAATGTCCTAATTGTTTAGATTTTTAGAAAGCACATTAACTTCTTTCACATTTACAACTCTGTATTTGCATAATAAACATTGGTCGAGATTTGCAATAATCTGACCAAAAACAGCTAAAAATTTGGACGTGCAAATTAATTCTATGTCACGAGGGGGCGCTTTAGGAGCGCTGAAATATTACGGTTTCCCTAAGAATGGCTGAAAGCAAAGCAGCATTAACGCGGTTTTATCAGTCCTGAAATGAAAATGCCAACGACACGTTTCTGAGGACAGTCGGTTCCCTTCAGATACATTCATATAAAGACAACAGTGCCGCGTTTTGACTTTGAAACTTCAGTGAGCATATTTATTCAATGAAATCATTGCCTCTTAAAGTTTAATCCAGCTCTATCGCGATTCTCGTCTTTCCCTCCCCAACTGTAAGACCTCTTAAAATAATTAATCCTCTTCTTTTACTATTTAAAATATTTACCACTTTTTATGGCTTTAAATTTGATAGAACTAAATTGAGGAGTTTTAAGGACCCCATGAGCCCTCTACTTCAGGATAGCCCGTCGGGCAGCCGGTCAAATAATGTTGGTAGCCCGACTGGAAAACTCAATAGCTCCGGGACGTCGGGCTAACGATTTTGCGAGCCCTGTAAATATGCCTTTATCGAAATCCTTAATGTCTTCCCCTGGCTTCATAAACATGATTTACATGATTCAGGGGCGCCGCTCGCAATTTTGGGCCCTATGACAAAATATGAGTTTGGGCCCCCCCTACCACAGCAAAGTAGATCTCTGGGGGACCCTAAAGGGCATGGGCCCTTAGAATCGTCCTAACTTACCCCCCCTTAGCGGCGCCCCTGACATGATTTGCGGTTTGAGTTGCCAGTAGGAGACAATTGTACAGTATGGGAGCTAAAAACACCTTCGCGCATGGAGCATTGCCTTAACCTGTATCAATCTATCTGACAAAGACACAAGGCCCACCCCTTCCCTACTTCTGATTGGCTCATCGGCTAGAATGTGACTTGTTTGAGTCGTTGAGTGTTAAAGCTGCTCTCTGACCTGCACATCTCAGATTTAGAGAAATGACAGAGCAATATCCGCGAACCTGATTTTTTTTTTTCCGCAGCCACAGTACGCCGGAAATCCGGCATGGTGCCGGAACGCTATCACCCCTGAAGTTTTAATTTAACATTTTTGTGATAGCCCAAATGTAATATGAAAAGGAAGCTATAGCCTATGCTGTGTTTAAATGTGTTGCAGCTTGCTTGAGCAAATATACAAATCGAGAAGTCAAGTGCATTGAATAACAGCCTACGTTGTTTATAATACGTTGAGTTTAAACGAGAATATGTCTAGTATTATTGTATTAGTGTACTGTGATAAAAGTATCCCAATGCTGAAAAAGCACGTTTGGATTTGAAATTAAAATAACTTTAATAAAAAAAACAAAAAATAGAGTTTATTTTGATAATAGCCTACTTTTTAACTATGATGTGGATAAAAAAAAAAGTGAAGGCTACTGTAGCTCTACCTCCACATCTGTTGTCATTTGATACATTTATATTGCTGCACTAAAACATAGTTTTCTAATTTGTGACAGTTCAGTTAAATATCACTTCAAATAACAAATAAAAATAAAGTTGCAAAAAAAATTATGCAATGATATTTATGTCAAACTTTTTAGAGTAACTGAAAATCTACTTTATTTTGGTATATCGTGATATATATCGTTATCGTGATATAAAATAATCCATATCGTGATACATGATTTTTCCGTATCGCCCAGCACTAATCCTGACCATTTAAAAGATAACATTTTCTAATATAGTATTTAGATTACAGTTAGTGTTATATTTAAGGTTAAATACATCTGAATGTGTATTTGGACATGATCAAACACTCTTTTATTATACAGTATGTTTCGATTTAACGATTTAATGTTAAATTAAAAAAAAAAGTAATTTACTCTTGTTTTATGATATTCAAATATACAACATAACTGAATATTATAAAAGGCAAGCAAAAATGGCATTTAACATAATAGAAAAGATGAAAATAATGTTTAAAAAACACAAGGCAACGAATGCATTCAGCATACATTTTTATCGTGTTTCTTGAATGCAGTCTTTACTGAAACTCATTCAACCTCCCACAGTGAGAGAGAGATTGCAGAAAGACTAAAAACATAAAAATATGACAACTAGTATCTGGTTATGGTCGCTATTACAGTGTTTCTCAGGTTATCCAGCTGCATTTACAGTTTAACTGTTTATTTTTTAACGATAAACATTAACTATAACACGCTTCATAAAACACCACTATTGGCCAGTTTTTCGAGAAGTCAACTGATGCGTTAAAATGTAAAGAAATGCAGTAATTTCTTCAATATACTTGCGACTGTGCCTGAGAAGTGCTGAAATGAATGGGCTTCTATGGAGGAGCTATTGGTTGTTTGTAACTATTGGCCGCTCCATCACACGCTTTACTTCCGCATTCCTCAGTTCCTATGAAGCCTATGGGAGTGTCGTAACTCTCTTTTTATATGGCTCTGCAGCATACATGACCGTAGTTACCTGTGATTGGCCTGGCTGTGCGTCACTCAGAAACAACAGGCCAATCAGAAGAGAGGCTCATGAATATTCGTTAGATGGGCCAAAATCGACCTGTTTTTGACAGAGCTCTTAAAAAAGTAGCTGTAAAAATTTATTGAGATGGATTTTGGCACTTATACCGCAAATATATATTCTTAAGGACATCAACAACTAAAATAAACCTCCAGAAATGTGTACAATATGGGACCTTTAATGCATTAACTTATCGTAATTAATAATCGCAAATATAATTTCAAGGGAATAATGGAGAATTATGATTTTTGTCATAATGGTGCAGCCCTATCTCAAATGACACATTAATACAACTCTCCGACTGTTAATAAACATGTTGACTCTCATAAATGACTCTTTGTCTCGTCATTTATCACTTTAACTCCTGATAGCTTTAGCTCACATGCTAACTAGTTTAACACAGGCGGTATGCGAACGGCCTACTCAAATTAGCTTTGTAACGAATCATTTCAAAATGATATTAGATCAAATATATGAACATTCACTCACCAGAGCAAAACAGATTTCTATATCGTCACAAAGAAGATTAATCTCAGGCTTCAACACTGGGATCTGCTCCAATCACACTTCTCTGATTTTCATGTCACTCTTCTCTCTCTCTCTCCGATGACAACACTTCAGGATGATGCCTCGATTCTAGTTCAGTTTTTCAAGTGCACTCAGTCACATTTCTGGTTAGAATAATGTTTAAAGCAGTGAGTGTCTGGAGAAACAGTCTTGTATAATCTCGTCTTTCTCTCTGTGTTCGCACTGAAAGCAGCAGCAGCGCCGGCGCTACATGTGGGCGGGGCTTATGAATGCGCTGCTCCCATTGGCTCTAAGAGTTGTCCGTCACTGAAGTGAGGAGTGATTGGATGAATCTTTCTGATCTGATCTTTCTGAATCTTTGGATGAAACCTGTCTGATCCAGGTGGATTATAAATTACATTTTTTTTTTTATTCTATGTGATTATTTTGATGTCTACGTGGATGAGAGATTATAGGACGGTAGTTTGACGGAAGGGTTGGATCTTTATTAGGTTTGGGAACGAGTGAAATAGCATAAAATGGACCAGAAGTGTTTATTGAACTCCATCGGGTCCTGCTGCTTTATTGTTAGGCATTGGGTTCAGGCGATATATTATTTTTCTATGATTGGTTTGTCCAGTGCACTGATTTGTTCTGTGTTAAGTTTGGGGAGTTGAATATTATAAAAAAAAAAAATTATAATTAATATTTTCTTGTCTTGTGTTATTATCAGGTGAATAAAGTTTAGCATAGAAGTTTCCAAATATTGTATTTATTTCTTGTGGAGAGTTGATAGGCTTCCCTGCGGAGTCCTTAATGGTTGCAATTGTTTTTTTTTTCCTCTGTCTCGTTTGATTTGATTGGCTGAATATTTACTGAATTTGTTCCTATGATGGTAGGTTTCTTGACGGAGTCAACTTATTAACAACTTATTGACAACTTATTAACTGCTTATGTTACAGAAAATCTGAAAATGTCATAAATTAAGTGCTTTAAACCAGGCTTTATTGGACATTAATTGCATTAATATTCAGAGTTTCTTAAATGTTAACAAATACATGAAGCACACATACACACATTGGGTTTCCATGTTTTATAAGGACCTACCATAGAATAATGTATAAATTAAACTGTATATCCTGTCTCCACTAAACCTAACTCTTAAGACTACCCCTAACTGATCTATTTTAATGTGAACTAATAAGTATTTGTATGCTTTTCATTTTGACATCATCATGCCATTTAATTTTTTAATTGGTTTTGTTTAACTTTGGGCATAGGCTTCATGTAATCAGGGTGTCTACAGGTTTGACCAAGTTAAATTTAAGACATTTTAAGACTTTTTAATACCATTTTCAAACTAAATTTAAGACTAAATTGAAAGTCTAGCACAAAACTATGAAGATATTTTAAATTATTATTTTATTTAACAGATTTTTCTTGGGAATATTCAACAGAAAACACTATTCCAGAAGAAGAAATTATTTTCTATTCCATGACAAAGTCAAGGCTCTCACACACTTTGAAGCCAATGTAACAGTGTAACAAACACGGATTTTGAGTCATGGATCGGATCATTTTTTGGATCATCTAAAAAAATAAATAAAAAAAAAAAAAGTTAGTTTTTTCCTAATTACTGAATGCTTACTTTAGGTAGGCTACTTCTAATCCACAGCAAAAACTACTATCTGAACTAAAGTTCAGTAACAAAACAAGAACGTTTATACAAATGACAAGTGTAAATGAATACAACATGAATACAAGTTAGTAATAAAATCAATAACACTAGTATTCAGGAGGGGAAATTTAATAATTAATTGTAAAATAACTAGTGTTTCTCACTGCAGGTATTTATAGGACGCTGTCTCTTTAAGGCCAAATGCACGAACCGAATACTGGCACGCATCTCTTTCTCAGTTGTTTCGGTTCACTGAAGACATAAACGACTGTTAAACAGAATACCAAAACGGGTATTAAACCATTACTTGGTATGTACGTTTCCGTTCAAATAGCAGTTAAAGAGGAATCAATCTGTGTGAATCGCCGCCTCTGCCTCTGCCCTCCCTCTCTCTCTCTCTCTCTCTCTCTCTGTGCGCATGTGCTGAGTGAGTGGGCGGAGTTTTGAGTGCGAGCGTTTGGCGTGTGCAGGTACGAGTGGTTTGACTTTTTTCCATCTTTTTTCTCTCCTTTGTTTTTATTGTTTGGCATTGTAGTTTGGGAGGGTAAAGTTTAGTTTATAACACACCGGAGCAGCTGCTCACGGTTTTCTGCCAGGAGCATGGCTGCCCCAGGTAGTGGGAACTTTGAGTTCCTAACACGGCGTCATGGTGTTAAGGTAGACTCTGCTGTGAGTGTGGAAGAATGCAGTCTGGCCATAGGTGAAATGATTGGTACTGAAAACATCCTGTCTGCATCCCGTATGAACAACGCTATCGTGGTGTTTGTAAAGACGGTTGATTTAGCGAACCAGCTAGTTGAAAGTGGTGTAGTAATAAATGGAATTTTCACCCCACTGCTTTCCCTCTCCACTCCTTCTAAAAGAGTAACTTTGTCCAATGTGCCACCCTTTATCTCGAACGAGGTTTTGACTGGAATGCTTTCTCGCTATGGTAAAATTGTTTCTCCAATAAAGATGATTCCAATCGGGTGCAAATCCCCGCTTTTAAAGCATGTCGTGTCTTTTAGGCGTTATGTCTATATGGTTCTACAAGGCAATTTGGATGAATTGGATTTGGCTTTAAATTTTCGTCAGGACGAATTTAACTATGTTATCTTTGTCACAACAAATAGTATGAAATGCTTTGCTTGTGGGGAAACGGGTCACTTGATCCGCGCCTGTCCAGGTAGATTAAATCAGCCGGATAGAAACCTTTACCGGCTGATGGTGGAAAAAATAAGGCTGCGCACGATGATGAGATGCAGAATGTTGTTGTTGCTGTGCCTACTGCTGTTGATGCACCTAGCACAAGTCGGCCTCAGGATTTAGTGCCAAAGACAGTCGAGATAAGTACAAATATACTGCCTATTGACATGCTTAATGAGAGGGAGAATGACGTGGTTGACGCGGAAAAAGACGGGTCTTCCCCGGCAGATGAGCAGCCAGTGCGGGTTGTAGCAAACGAATCACTAGATAGCGGTAACCCTGTTACAGCTGCGGGGGAAATGTCTCTTAACATAGAGCAGGATCAAACTTTTATGTATTTGGACGATGTTGCTTTTAAGATGCCTCTGAAGAGACGATTAAAGCATCAGAATGCCGGTAAACAGACTAAAAAAACAGATGATTGTAACTTGAGTCAATCTGAAACAGAGAGCGAGAGTGATTTCTCTGAATGCAGTGTTTCATGCAGTTTACCTCAAAGTGGTACTTACCGGACTTATACTATAGAAGATATAAAGTCCTTTCTTAAGCTGACCAAAAACGCTAGAAAAGTAAGAGTTGAAGAATATTTTCCTGATGTTCTGCAATTCATTGAGAAGGCAAGGACTTTTAGGAGTGATGGGGGTTTCACTAACCAGGAAGTGTATCGGTTGAAGAAAATTCTTGCCAAACTTAACGCTCAACCAAGGTTCAATGCTAGTAATGAAAGCACATAAATATCTTTCCATTTGTTTTCTTTGGCTGTGTTCATTTTGTTTTTTCCTTTTTTTTCTTATGGGGGAAATTTGTATGGCCTCCTTAAATGTGAATGGGGCTAGAGATGTTGGGAAAAGGTTTCATTTATATGAGATAGCCAAGCAAAAGAAGATTGATGTCTTGCTTATTCAAGAAACACACAGTGATGTATTAAATAGTTCTGACTGGGCTAAAGAATGTGACGGACTATCGATTTTAAGTCATTTGACTTCAACCAGTGGTGGGGTTGCTATTCTGTTTTCTAAGAATTTTATTCCCTGTTCATATCAGGTAGAGGAAGTTATAAAGGGCAGGCTTTTGAAAGTGGTTGCCCAGTTTGAAAATTGTTCTTTTATTTTTATTTGTGTGTACGTCCCAGTTAATGCCTTGGAAAGAATGGTTTTTCTAGATACTCTGAGCAACGTTTTATCAAATTGTAACCCTGATAACTTTTTGTTTTTAGGGGGGGATTTTAATTGCACAGAGAGTGGTCTTGATAGGAATCATGTTGAACCGCACATCCCCTCACAAAAACGACTCATTCAATTACTGAAAACCCATGAGATTGTTGATGTTTGGAGAAATTTCCATGGTCTTCAGAAGCAATATACATGGACTCATGCATATGATAACATGATTTCAATGGCAAGGTTGGATAGATTTTATTGCTTTAAACACCAGCTTAATCTCTTTAGAAGCTGTTCAATTTGTCCAGTTGGTTTGTCTGATCACAGTTTATTACAGTGTGTTGTTTCTCGTGCTTCCATTAAGCCAAAAAGCGCTTATTGGCATTTTAATAGCAATTTACTATGTGATAAGCATTTTCAAAATATTTTTAAAGAGTTTTGGAAGAATTTTAGAGCCACAAAATCATCGTTTAAATGTTTGCAGCAGTGGTGGGATGTAGCAAAGGTACAAGTTAAACAGTTGTGTCAACAATATACTCTCAATGTCACAAGAGACATAACCCGTTCCATGAAAACAATTGAGAAGGAATTAGTAGAGCTTCAGATGCTTGTTGATAGTACCGGTAATTTGGCTCATTTTGACTCCCTTAACAAAAAGAAAAACATTTTAGGTAAATATTTAGACACAGTTACACAAGGAGCTCTGGTCAGATCACGCTTTCAGAGCATAGAATTGATGGATGCACCTTCCAAATTTTTTTTTCAATTTAGAGAAGAAAAATGGACAAAGAAGATTTATACATGCATTAAGAGCTGATGGTGGAACTTTGTTGTCAGATCCTTCTGACATTCGAAAAAGAGCAGTTAGTTTTTATGAAGAATTGTATAAAAGTGAACTAGTGCACAAACAAACTGCTAATGTCTTCCTTGAAAATTTGCCTCAGTTATCTGAGGAGGCTAATGCTGAGATCAGCAAATCTCTAACTCTGGAAGAGTTGGAAAGAGCTCTTCAGAGCATGGAATGTGGGAAAGCACCTGGAGTTGACGGATTGTCAGTGGACTTTTATAAGTCTTTTTGGCCGGACGTAGGTCCGGATCTATTAGAGGTGCTTAAGGAAAGCCTGGCCTATGGGCGGCTACCCACAAGTTGCCGTAGAGCGATCCTCACTTCGTTGCCAAAAAAGGGAGACCTAAATGACATTAAAAACTGGAGACCAGTCAGTTTGTTGTGCAATGACTATAAATTGCTTTCTAAAGTTTTGGCAAATAGATTAGCAGAAGTTTTGGAGCAGGTGATCCATCCTGACCAGACCTACTGTGTACCTGGTAGACAAATTTTTGATAATATATCGTTTATCAGGGATGTTTTGGATCTTGGTAAAAGGCTGAATATGAATATTGGTCTTCTGTCACTCGATCAAGAAAAAGCTTTTGATCGTGTTGAGCATAAGTATTTATGGGATGTTCTAGAGGCGTTTGGTTTTAGTTCCAATTTTATTTCAATGGTTAAGGTTTTGTACAGTGACGTTGAGAGTATTTTGAAAGTTAATGGTGACTTATGTGCTCCTTTTAAAGTTTTTAGAGGTGTAAGGCAAGGATGTGCCTTGTCAGGTATGCTCTATGCATTAGCAATTGAACCTCTTTTAAATAAATTAAGAACAGATTTGTATGGATTGCATATTCCAAAATGTCCAAATGTTTTTAAATTATCAGCATATGCTGATGATGTTGTTATTTTAATTAGTTGTCAGAATGATGTTGACTTGTTGTTGAAATTGTTAAAAGACTTCAGTGTGTTCTCATCTACTAAAGTAAATTGGTCTAAGAGTGAAGCCATTTTGGTTGGCACATGGGTAAGTGGAGAACCAAACCTCCCAGGTGGTTTAATCTGGACTAGGGAGGGTTTCAAGTATCTTGGAGTGTTTTTAGGAAATGAAGTGGTTGTACAAAAAAACTTTGAAGGAGTTATTGAAAAAATAAAGGGTCGCCTTGAAAAATGGGATTTTTTGCTTCCAAAGATGTCATATAGGGGCCGTATATTGGTTATCAATAACTTGTTAGCATCTTCTCTGTGGCATCGGTTAATGTGTGTTGATCCTCCATCAAATTTACTTTTTAAAATTCAGTCAATTCTGATTGATTTTTTTTTGGGATAAACTGCATTGGATTCCAAAGGCTGTTTTGTATTTGCCCAAGGAAGAGGGTGGTCATGGACTTATGCATCTCCAAAGCAGGACAGCAGCTTTTCGGCTGCAATTTGTACAGAGACTTCTGAGTGGACAAGTGGGCTCCAACTGGAGATCTACAGCTTTCATGGTTCTGCAGTCTTTTGGAGGCTTAGGTTTGGACAAACCTTTTTTTTGGCTGAATCCTAAAAAGATGGATGTATCCAAGCTTCCAATTTTTTATCGTAATGTTTTTAAGGTTTTGTCTTTGTTCACTGTGCAAAGACCCTGCAGCATAAGTTCCTTACACTGGTTGCTACAAGAGCCTTTAGTTTGTGGTTCACGTATGGACATATCTGTTGCGGGCCACTTTCCTGCACTCAATGGAATTCTTCTCTCTTCTGAAGTAACAACTCTTGGATGTTTATTACAGTTAGCAGGAAAAGACTTTAAAAATGTTGACTCAGTTGCTGGTCGTTAAGGTTTTCATTCAAAACGGACAGTTGCTAAGCTTCTTGAGCAATGGAGAGTTTCTCTCACAACAGAAGAAATCAAGTTGCTGGATGACTACAATGAGGGATTAATTGTTCCGAACTGTGATGACCCATTTCCTGCCTTGTCACTATCTCTCAGTTTAGAAGGTTGTCAAGGTGTTCTTTTGCACTGTAAAGATGTGGCACTAATTGGCTTAGAGCCAGCTCCTGGAAAAGATCTATATAAAATTTGTGTTAAATCTTTAAACAAAATGTTTTTAAATAATAGAGTGGATACTCCTTGGCGTGACATTTTACAGTTGGAAGGGGGTGAGTACCCTCAATGGAGAGCGTTGTACAAGTCACCATTAACTAAAAAACTTGGGGACCTGCAGTGGAGAATATTGCATGGTGCAGTTGCAGTTAATGCCTTCATTTCAGTTTTAAATCCTGATGTTGATCACGATTGTCCTTTCTGTCTGCAGAGAGAAACTGTATTTCATGCTTTCATGCAATGTTCTAGACTTGAGCCTTTGTTTACTGCCTTACAAAATGTATTTTTGTGTTTTGGTGTGACTTTTTCTACTAAGACTTTTATTTGTGGTGTCAAATATGCTCAGAGGAAACGTTTTAAATGTCAACTTTTGAACTTTTTATTAGGTCAAGCTAAAATGGCTGTCTATATTACTAGGAAACACAAAATTGAACGAAATGTGAGTTATAGTTTATTGGCAGTTTTTTTTAACTCAGTAAAATCTAGAATAGTTATTGA
Source organism: Garra rufa (assembly GCF_049309525.1). Taxonomy (NCBI): domain Eukaryota; kingdom Metazoa; phylum Chordata; class Actinopteri; order Cypriniformes; family Cyprinidae; genus Garra; species Garra rufa. The sequence goes on from NC_133364.1 coordinate 56,119,412, forward strand.
TTTTCGTTATTATAAAGCTATGGATGATCTTATTACCTTTGACTTTGTTTGGTGCTATGGTGGAGTTTTGTGCAAGGTTGTCGAAAACAACCTGGTCTTTGCCCCTATTTTTGTTTAAGTTTTGGTTCTTATTTTCCTATTTTTATGCTTTTTTCTGACTAGATTGTCTGGATAACGTGTTTATGTTTTTGTAATAAAGGTCTGTTGAAATCTCAAAAAATCTCTCTCTTTCTCTCTCTCTCTCTCTCTCTCTCTCTCTCTCTCTCTCTCTCTCTCTCTCTCTGAGCTTTTGCGTGCATCAATTAAAGCAGCGCATTAATATAGAACGCTGATTAAACTGACTTGGAACTACCTGTGCATTAAACGGTTTTACTGCACACCTGCCAGCCAATCAGAATCCAGTCTCCAGACATTCCATGGAATAAGATATATTAATGCATAACTAAACTGTCTGTGTTTGTACAAATCGCTGCACGATCATTTAATCCAGAATTACACTGACTCACACTGAAAGGCATTTGTTTGTGGTTAGTAAGACACATGCAGAAAATGTATGAAGTACATGGATAATTGTGTGTGAATCTATTAATCAATTTAAGTCTAAAATCATCCCATAACTAGTCCTCCACATATTTGAACAGTGATTCAGCAAATGTGAATGTCAAACCAGACAGAAGACAGAAGACATTACTCACAGGGCTTTTCTGCAGCATCTCACAGCTGGAATGAGTCTCTCATAGTTTGAAGGAGACGTGAACCTCTTTGGGTTGAACTCATCCAGAACCTTCTCTGACATCAGCAGTACATAAGTCAGCAATGTGCACATTGAAGAGGAGAGATCTCTTCCTGAACCTTCATCTGAACTGATGTAACTCTGGATTTCCTCAAATAATGAATGATCTTTGAGCTCCAGTAAGCAGTAGAATAGGTTGACTAAAGCTTCATCTCTGATATCCTCATCTTGTTGTTCTTGTTTAATGTATTCAGTTGTTTGTCTGATGCTCTCTGTGGTGTCTTGAGTGTGTTTGATCAGGCCTTCGAGCAGCTTTTGACTGGACTTCAGTGAAATTCCCATCAGAAACCGCAGGAACAGGTCCAGATGTCCTCTCTGACTCTGCATTGCTTTATCAACAGCTTTCTGCAGTAGATCCTGCAATGTGATATTTTGTTTTTGGTCTTCAAAGAAAAACTGAAGCTCCTGCATTTTCTTGTTCAGGTAACAGATGAACACATGCACTGCAGCGAGAAACTCTTGAACACTCAGATGAACAAAGCAGAAAACCTTTGTCTCATTAAGGCTATCTTCCTTCTTAAAGATCTCAGCAATCATTCCTGTGAACTCAGCATCTTTACTCAGATTAATACCACATGCTTTCAGATCTTTCACATAAAACACAATGTTTTCTTGCTTCAGCTGTTCAAATGCTAGTTTGGCTAATTTCAGAATCATTTCTTTATTTGATTCCAGGAGCTTGGTATGCTGTTGTTCTTCTCGTTCATCATATTTCATGTTCTTCATGTTCATCTGTATCCGCAGGAAGTGGATGTACATTTCAGTGAGTGTTGTGCTGATGTTCTCTTCATTGGTCCGGATGAGAATATGCTGAAGTACTGTGGCAGTGATCCAGCAGAACACAGGAATGTGGCACATGATGTAGAGACTACGATTCGTCTGAATGTGTTTGATGATTCTGTCGGCCAGAGTCTGATCTGTGATTCTCTTTCTGAAGTACTCTTCCTTCTGTTGGTCAGTGAATCCTCGCACCTCAGTGAACAAACCTACACATCGAGGAGGAATCTGATTGGCTGCTGCTGGTCGTGATGTCACCCAGACAAGAGCTGATGGAAGCAGAGTCCCTTTGACCAGATTCGTGAACAGCACATCTACAGATGATCTTTCCTCAACAGTGTTCACTGACTTACTTTTAAAATCCAGACGCAGGCGACTCTCATCAAGTCCGTCAAATATAAACGCAAGTTTACAATCTGTATATAACTTTGATTTCTCCAGGTCCTTCAATTTAGGATAAAACCTCAGCAGAAACTCATGGAGATTGATCTCTGTGTCTTTAATCATGTTGATCTCTCTGAATAGAAGCAGAAACACACAGTCTATATCCTGACTGGTTTCATCTTCTGCCCAGTCCAGGATGAATTTATGCACAGAAACTGTTTTCCCAATGCCAGCGACTCCCTTGGTCAGCGCTATCTTGATCTCTCTGGTTTCACTGGTTTTCTCAATGCCCTTGGACTTTTGCATCTCCTCATTCTTTCTCCTCAGTTCATTAAATATATCTTCACATTTGATTGGTTTGTCCTGTGATTTCTGGGTCTTTAGAGCATCATCAATCTTCAGAATCTCATGTTCCTGATTGACATCTTTCATATCTCCCTCTGTGATGAACAGCTCTGTGTAAACAGCCTTCAGATCGGTGCCATGTTGTTTGTTGCCCTCAAAAATATTTTCAGCTTTCTTCTTCATGTTGGTTTTGTGAGTTTTCAAAAAGTATTCCAGCTCTATTAAAAAAAAAAAAAAAAATTTGAGAAATATATTTTTCATATCATCATTATTACTAACTGGTGCAGACAGATTCAATTCATTCTGCTGGAAACAACGTTGTTCATCCCTAACAACAAGCTATAAATATATAGTTATATTATGTTCTTTACAGCTGATTTATTGGATTGATCTAGAACATCTTAACATATGACTGTTTTGTTTGTATCATCTCATTGAGGTTTAATGAGGTTTTATGCATGCGCTGTAAGGGGAATTTAGTGTTTTTCCAATGATTCATTGTAGATGAGAAACATTTGGAAAACACTAGTGTGGACGAAAAGCATTTTTAAATGAAAATCAATGTAGACGTAGCCTGAATCAATTTGCTGACAGTGCCACCTATTAGTTAATCATAATAAACAGCACAGTTTCATTCTATTGTAAACTGGTTATATATATTATATAAACTGTTTTATGTTATATATTTGTATACAATCTGGCGCTGATGTGACTGGCACTGTAATTGCTACTGCGTTTATATCTTCTCTTTTTTCCATTGACAGACAGTGAATGTTATTTACTTGAGTCCTGATCTGAATCCGCTTCAACAGATGTGTTCATCTTGCCCTCGGTCTGATCTGTGAGAAAGAGAGAGAAATACTCACTGAGAAATATAAATCACACAATCACATCAGCAAAGAGGAAAGTTTGTCACACATCACACTGGTAAACAGTCAATAATGTTACAGTCAGAGTGAATTAAACGTTACCTTTCTTGTGTCTTTTCTGATTCATCTTCCTTATCGGTTTGAGGAGCATCTCTTTAAAAGACGCCATGGTCCTTCACCAATTCACAGCTGCAGGACAAATATTAGTTTCAGTCTTAACATGAGGATTAAAGTGCTCAAAGGGGTAACACTTTATAATAACTTTCATTAATAAATTATTAACAAACATTATATAATACAGATCGTTAGTTATTAGTTATGTACTTATTAAACATTAGCTACTGAAATTCCATTATTTAATGTGAATTAAAATGTTTACAAATGTCATTAAACTTTCAATTCACATGATCATGCACTTAAATAAATCTTTAAATAATTTGGAGAGATGGTTTACAATGATTAAAAGCTTCATTAATAAATCATTAACAAACTTAATGCATCAATAGTTAATGTTTACAACTGTCATTAATATTTTAGTTCATACCATCATGCACTTTTTAAAGAAAAAATACAAATGATTTGAGCAAAAATTATGCAATGATCAAAAGCTTTGTTAAAAAAAGCTATTTATTACATTAATTAAAGTCCATTGACTTTTTTGTAATATACTAATCACTTATATATTTATATAATTTTATTACTTTGAATTAATAGACATTTTATCTTTCTCTATATGTGTAAAAACAGAGTTTTATATAATGTCAAGGGTCAGTACTGATACAGAGTTAATTTGCATACAACATTAGTTCATCTGTTCTCGGTTGAAGGATTGCATCATCCATGAGTATGTAAATGCAAACGAGCGAACAAAAGATGCTGTAAGATGAAATGTTGCATATTTAAATAGCATTATATAAGCTTTCTTACATACATAAATGTTGTCATCATAGATTAACATCTGTAAGAGCAGACTGTGACCTCATTGTTTTATGCCGGTTTTATTGAATGCTGATTCTACTTGAGTGATCTCTGTTTGAATGGCGAGCCTTGATCTGCAATCCTAAAATCACTGTGATTCTTCATGATTTGCCTTGGTTCCATTAAATTCATTGAACTAGGCAGCCGTGGCCTAATGGTGAGAGAGTTGGGCTTGTAACCAGCAATGACTGCCCACTGCTCCGGTGTGTGTTCACAGTGTGTGTGTGTGTGTGTGTGTGTGTGTGTGTGTGTGTGTTCACTTCTCACTGCTGTGTGTGTGTGCACTAGATGGGTTAAATGCAGAGGACCAGTTTCGAGTATGGGTCACCGTACTTGACAATACGTCACGACTTTCACTTTCACTTTACAGCTAAGCTGAGATCTCATACATATACAGTACACTACCCAATTTAGAAAAAAACACCAAAGGCCTTTACATTGACATTTGAGGATTTTTGCACACACACCAAGAAGCCAGAAAGACTATTGAGTTTTATTTGTTTAATTCCAGGGCTTTATATGTTACTTGGACTATATTGCCAATGTTTATTATACTTTGTTTATGTTGTTAAGTTTAGACCAGACAATTGTGCATTAATTTTGATTTGTGGAGATCCAAAGTTGTTCTTTGTCTTATTGTAATACATTAAAAATGAAGATATTTTGAAGAGTGGTGGTAACTTGAAGAGAGCTCCACAGTGATAAAAAAAAAGCTCATTATAGCCTTAAAGGTCCCATATTGTCAAAATTTAAATTTCCTGGATTTATTCATGATAACTGAGGTCTAGGGGCTATGTAACTACCATATAAGTTTCAAAACAGTCAATCCACAGTAAAATGCACACAGTCTGAATTAAGTAGATGTGCCTTTTCACGAGCCGCTGTGACTTCCGTAAAAATGTGACGTCTATCTACTCAGTCATCGCCTTCAGCCCCAACCACTGTCCCACCCTCCTTTTGACAAACCCTTAGACAACATTGTGTCCATGCCATTGATCAGCAACAACACCACCGAAAACAAATCTAGAAAACACTGTTCAGTCTATGGATGTCAGGAAACTACATCATCACACAGGCTTCTGAACAACATTAATATAAGAGACCAGTGGCACGTCAACTTCAGCCTCTTTCACACAGCAAATGTGCTGTATAACGCAATGTGTACCGTTACACTAAACTGAAACTAAACAATGCACTTCAGCTCAGACAGTGAGGAGCTCCCTGATCGCTGCTTAATTCCATCTTTCACATATTTGTTTGTTGTGAATGTTTATCTGCTGGTGAAAGAGTCACATAGCCTACTGCATTTGGTGCAGTAAGCTAAACATTAATTATCATTCTGAAACATCCTGTTGAGTATCACAAAGCCACAGCAGGCTACAGCATACATGACCCTAGTTACCTGTGGTTGGTCAGGCTGTGTGTCACTCAGAAAGCAACAGGCCAATCAGAAGAGAGGCTCATGAATAGTAATTAGACATGCCAATATCAACCAGTTCTTGACAGAGCTACTTAGAGAGGAGCTGTAAAAATATATTGAGATGGTTTTTGACACGTATACCACAAATATACAGTCAAACCCAAAATAATTCATACCCCTGGCAAATTCTGACTTAAATGGGCGATGGGTCCCCCTCGCCAAGGGTCCCTGTTACTCTGTTCCACTATTACGACCTGTCCGACGCCCCTGATCAATAGAAAAGCCTTTATTGGCTATTACAGCAATTAGATGCTTCCCATAATTGCTGACCTAATATAACCATTATAGCACCTTTCATTTTCACTGAAAAAAGACATTGTTGAGAATATAAAATTTTTTGAATATCATCACTGGCTGGGATGAAAAGTGTCATTGGCAGTTTCCTGTTTTCTGTCTTTTTAGTATTACAAGCCGTTTGTGCATAGATAAGATCTGTAAAGTAGCTTAAAGTCTCAAAACCAAAGAGATATTTATTATAAAAGTAATAAAAAAAAAAGTTAAAAAACTCCCTAAAACGGCTCGTTCATATTCACTTGAACACTTCACAGGGTGAGTAGAGTAGCATAACACCGCCTATATGTAGAGAAAGAAAGAAGGCCTAACTTTTACCGGCTGTAGTAGTGTTGCAACCACCATGTTATGGAGACATTGCAAAAGTGAAAGTATTTTATGTGACCTTCCAAATGGGGACACAACTAGAAATCAGTGGTTAAGTTATATTTACAACACTGTTCCGGAACAGCACAACACAAATATCGGAGTGGGTGATGCTCATTTCACAAAGGACAGTTTCCTGAACCTGGGAGAGCAGCTTTCAATGCCAGCTGTACACAAAGGGTTAAAGGTTGTATCAGCGATTTCTAGCCTAAAACATAAAGTGTCGATTTCAGCTTACCTTTCTTCACGATCCGCTCGCTGCCTGCCCCATAAATTGTATGTGAAAAAAACGCGTCTCTCTGGTCAGCCTAGGGTCCGAGATATGCCAAAAAAACAATCGGCGCTATCAACACACCACAGATAACCAAACAGTGTTCCAACCAATCAGCGTCAGGGGTTTGGTGTTGTGGACTTTCCTACTGGTGCTGGGATGTGAGGGAGGCGGAGCGAAAGTCCACAACACCAAACCCCTGACGCTGATTGGTTGGAACACTGTTTGTTTTTGTGTGGAAAGGTTGGTAGTGCCGATTGTTTTTTTGGCATATCTCGGACCCTAGGCTGACCAGAGAGACGCGGTTTTTTCACAGACAATTTATGGGGCAGGCAGCGAGCGGATCGTGAAGAAAGGTAAGCTGAAATTGACACTTTATGTTTTAGGCTAGAAATCGCTGATACAACCTTTAAGGACAGTCTGTGCTTCTGACTGACTTCCTGTAAGTACGTTTTCATATTTAAAGGATTCAGTACGGACTATTCAAAGGCGAGTTTTGAGCAGTGTAGGGTAGTGCTTGTTGTTTCTGGTTCTACGATTGCAAATGCAAACATGGTGTTATGTTTACACGGCATGGTGTGACGCAATGCATAAAAGTACGATTGTCCCCCTCCCCACTCCCCCTCTGGCCTGCACTTACATAGGTTTTCAGCATTCGTGCCGGAGCACGCTTACGTCATTATGTTGCAATGGTTTCAGGATAAACAGGAAGAGCAACACTCTCGCTGAACGCGAAAAAGTTTACTTTGTGGATAATTATTTTAAATCGTTTGGTCCGCGGTGGTCCATAGCCCTCTCACAGCCTATTGTTAAACAGGTCTATCACTTTTGTGGCATGAACATTTTCACGCAATCGTGCTGCTCGTATGGGGAGGTTTTCAATTACCAGCTGAAGTGCAGCAATGACTTTGCAGCTTTGATTACGGACTACAAAAACATTACATTACCTTGCAAAAGCGTGTCATCACGTGACCTGTTCTGTGCTCCAGCACGTTTAGTGCTCACACTGCATGCGAACCACGCCCAAGACCAACTTGACCTCTTCCAAGAGGGCCAGGGACGGCTAAACGAGCCAGGCCCGGTCACGGTTCGGAGCACTCACACTAGTCAAACGAACCGCGCTTTGGTGGTCAAATGCACTTGAACAAGGTTCAAACTGCCTAGTGTGAGTACACCTTAGTCTAACAATTTATTTGTCGAGACAACCAAATAGCTCATGTGAAGCGCTGAATCGTGATATTTTGGCTAAATGTCAGAAAAAAAACTGATCGCCCACGTAGCAACAGAAAACTGTATAATCTGCAATGCAAAAGTGTGAATGCAATGCATGTACTGCCTCTATGGTAGCGCTATCGAAAAAAACTTAGTATTTGAACTAGTGGTGGGCGCCTTGATTGTAGTCTTTGAAGCAGGCTAGTGCTCTGGGAAGATCTCAAACTCAGAAGTATGAGATGGGGAGTGAGTGAGTGTGGATCGTCAAATTCATTGCAAAAGGCTAAATGTTTCAGTTCGTTTTTAGCAAAAAAACAAACAAACAAAAAAAACGATCAGGTTCCATAGCGAAAAAGAATGAAACAATGTTCTAATAGTCTAAATGAATTATAAAAATCTTTGCTATTATTCTTGACAAAATGAATAGGCTATTAAAGGGATAGTTCACCCAAAAATGAAAATTTGATTTTTATCTGCTTACCCCCAATGCATCCAAGATGTAGGTTACTTTGTTTCCTCAGAAAAACACAAACGAAGATTTTTTACGAAAACCGGTGCAGTCTGCCAGCCTTATCATGGACGTGAATGGGCACCAGACCTTTAAAAGTAAACAAAAACATGCACAGACAAATCCAAATTACACCCTGCGGCTCGTGACGATACATTGATGTCCTAAGACACGAAACGATCGGTTTTTGAGAGAAACTGAACAGTATTTATATCATTTTTTACCTTTGATACAAAGCCACGTCCATCTCTCCTGAGTAAGCGTTCGGCATCAGTCACGTCACATGTGTAGCGCTCTGTGGTAGAATACGCAAACGCCGGAAGCGATCTGTCGCATGTATACGACACTCATTGTTTACACAGAGCACAGAGATTGTGGGTATAGCAGCTATTCAAAATGGTAAATACTTGTGCTTATCCTGATTGTTTAAACCGATTTAAAGCTAAAAGATTACATTAGTTTGCACAAACTCATCCGGGACTTTTCACTGATTTCCCCTTACGGCGTTTGCGTATTCTACGCTAGAGCGCGTGCTCATGTGACGTGACTGATGCCAAACTCGTGCACATTACAGATGGACGTGGCTGTGTATCAAAGGTAAAAAATGATATAAATACTGTTCAGTTTCTCTCAAAAACCGATCGTTTCGTGTCTTAAGACATCAATGTATCGTCACGAGTCGCAGGGTGTAATTTGGATTTGTCTGTGCATGTTTTTGTTTACTTTTAAAGGTCTGGTGCCCATCCACGTCTATGATAAGGCTGGCAGACAGCACCGGTTTTCATTAAAAATCTTCGTTTGTATTCTTCTGAGGAAACTAAGTCACCTACATCTTGGATGCATTGGGGGTAAGCAGATAAACATCAAATTTTCATTTTTGGGTGAACTATCCCTTTAAGCTGTTTGATCGCGCTGGCATCTTACGCGCATTAAGCTCTACTGGGGCACAGGCCCCCCATTACCCATATCAAGCAATGCCAGTTGTGTGCAATAAGGCTCAATCCCAATTCTACCCCTTAGCCCTACACTTAGCCCTACCCCTCCGTTTGGCGCGTTCACGTGAAGGGGTAGGGGTGTCTCATTTCTCTTTTGGTTGGAGGGGTAGGGGTAAGGGGAAGGGCCAGATAGCCCTCCAAACGAAGATTTTTCAGGACCTCACTTCAAACGAAGGGCTAAGAGAAATTTCCAACATGGCTGCTCACTCGAGCAAGCAGACTCGTAAATATAAGTAATTTTTGCCTTTAATTAAGATTTTGATGACAATGTTTCATTATATGTATATTACCTTCAATCTTGTGTTTGTGTTTATGGTGTTGTTTTGTAAATAAACGTTTGCAAAAAAATCGCTAAAGTTTGCTAGCAGATAGCACTGATTGCACGATATTACAACATATATTTTTATGTCACACACACTTGACTGCATGTTAGAAACATGAAAGACCAGTGGCACGGCAATTTCCACTTTTTAAATCCCCTCTGATGCGCATTATTCAGTAGTGTCCTGCATTCGCCAAAATCATGGCAGTCCACCGCATCCAGTCATGTGAATAAATGTAAATATTCGCTCAAAACACCCAATAAAGGCAGTGATGATGCAGTCAGGACCGTGGAGCCGGCTTGCTTTGAAATGTCTTTAATGATTGCGCCTAATGCACCTGCGCCCGCTCACCGCACCAGTAATTTAAATCAGTACATAATAATAAAAACGATACCTTACAAATAAAAAGAAGCTGATTTTTACGATCAGAAATTTCTTAAACCAGTGAACCCCTGTAAACATTTTAGTCCAAGGATCCAGAAAACGAATGCGTTCAAATAGAAAGTTCAAAACGAAATTCACAAATGAAGCATATACTTCTCCAGGCACCACTACACTGATTAGCAATTTGCCGCGCATGTGATAATGCGTTGTTTGTTTTGCTTACGGCCACATGTGAATGGACGGTGCGTACACCGTACATTTGTATTTTTTGCAACATGACAACATTTTGACATCTTGGAATGAGTGATAAACATCTGCGCATGTCCTCTGACGTAACATTAGGAACTAGCGACAACGTATGATGACGTATCACAGTGTTGTAGTGGTGTCCCATTTCTTAGGGGAAATATTTTAGCCCTTCCCCTTTACACTTTGTTTCAAGGGACAAGGGGAAGGGGCGAGGGGTAGGCGGAGGGGTAGAAAATAGAATTGGGATTGGGCCTAAGTGTACATGAACTATACAAATTGTGTAACTGTATACATCAACGATTTATGAACTTATTTATTTAAGTGACTTCCTCATGCCTCACATTTTAAGACAATGTATATGGAAATAAAACTGGAGAGAATTTGCTATTTTTTTCCTTGCTCATTTGCAGTCTTCTACATTACACAATCATAATGTCATGTATCTGGTCTATCCTGTCTTCATGTACTCTTGCACCACACTTCATGGACTTCATTCCCCACAAGCCACTGCTCTAATCACTGCATTCACCTGCTCTCACTTTACTGATTACCGCTCACAGCTGCACCTCATCACACTGTCTGTATAAGCCACTCACACACACAGCCACCTTGCAAAGTCTTATTGTTCCTTCTGGTCTTTATTTCCGAGCGGTTATTCCCGTGTTTGATTTCCTGTGTTTGATTCCTGGACTACTCCCCGTGTTTTGATTCTAGCTGCCAGCCCCGACCTTCTGCCTGTGTTTAACCACGATTTCTGCCTGCTCCTTTGTGTTTGTTTGTTTGTTTGAATAAATGCTGCGAATGGATCCGAACGTCTCTGACCCTCCTTGTGACACATAATAATTAATAACTTCACCTTTTTAAGAATTTACAATTACAACATTTCAAGAAACCAGTCATTTTATGACAACAACAATAATAATAATTTAAAAAACAAACAAACAAACAAAAGATAAGAAAAAGTATTCCCTAGTTCCTTAGCCAAGTTCAAATCACATTGGTTCATTTGAGCATTAAACTGTACTGCCTATTCTTCTTGACTCAGTTTACACAGTTCTTCTCTTTCAGATGATAAGACAGCAAGATGGAGGAGCCTTTCTTGTCTCATTGTGTACCTCAGCCAAGTGTGGAGCTGTCTCAGCACACTGAATGAACGTTCACAATGACAGCTATTGACTGGGATTGTCAGAGATATCTGCATAACCTGTGTCAAGGTTGGGAACATGACTTTATCCAGCAAGTTGAAAACACACTGTAAATCCTTAACTGGAAGGCTTTCCTTTTTGTGAGCCAGAGAGATTTAGCCACTAAAGCCTCCTCCGATTTTAGATCTACATTTTAATGATCTGCCAGGTCTGGAGGTGCTCCTCACAAAGAAAGCTATCAGATCCAGGATTACATGCATAATATTTGGCCATTAAAAGATGAAAAACGTTGCTCCATCTCAGACACCATTTTGTCAAGGCAGGGTAGAAACCTCCATGCGCTTCTGCTTCTGTCTTTGTCTAGTAGCAGTGCATGGCTCTGGGATCTGATTCGCTGCACAAATGGTCCTGACAGTATCATAAAGCATAGTAGCTTTCTCATCTGTGCACATCTGCTTAAGAGTGTCACACACAGCTCTTTTGTACTCAGCAGCCTTAGCAAAGTCTGTTGTTTCACCTTGCATATATCTGTGCAGGTTCTCTTGATTAGCAATAGGTATTCTGTGTTTGGCTTGGAGTCACAGCCATGGAGTTGTTGATGCCAGAGAGACTGAAGAACTGCAGGCAGATTTTCTAAGATGGCATTTACAGACTGCAACTGGCTTGCGCAGTGGGTCTTTGAAATCTGCACAAGTTTAGAACATCTTTGAATTGCTGATGGTGTACAAGTGAAACAAAAAGATCCCTGGCCTCTGGTATGGCGTGACAGGTGTGACATAAAACTAGATTTAAGTGATGTGCATAGCAATGCACATATATGGCCTCTGGATGCTCTGTTTTAAATCTGGCTTGTACACCACCAACAGCCCCACTCATAAGTACCACACCATCATATGATAGTGTTAGCTGCTCTTCTATAGCAGCAGTGATGGATTCTGCATCAAACTCTTTAAGTGTTGTCATTGCAAGCAAGCACTCCTCCTTTTTTTACCTAAAGGCACAGATGTGGGCTTAAATAGATCACCCTTTAAACCAGTAAATTAAAAGGCAGTAAATTAAAGTGCTGTTTTAGTGCAGTCTGTAACCGTCATATTTTAGTAGATATATACAGCAAAACTGCAGTGCTTCCATTAGGGCATTTTTTAAGAAGTTGTCAACACTGTAAACTCAGACGTCATGCAATCAGTTGACCAACACCCATTCATACCTGTATATAGGCTTATATGTTATTTAGTTCTATACATCAAATTATTTAATTCACAAATTTCGTTGTTTTCCGTTTTATGCATTCAATATTCAAAGAAAATGTTTTTCAAGAAAGAATTCAACCCCCAGCCCCCCAAAATATAAGATAAATCCAGCCCTGTACACGATACTGATTTTTATTGCAAATAAATGTTGCCTGTATGACTGACAATTTTATTGATCACTGAGAGAGCATAGATTTGGTATGATGTTGGTTCAATAGAAAAAGAAAATAGCTTAGATGCATTACACTAATTTTGCCATGTTGCTGTAGCTTTAGTGTAGTTTAGCTTCATTTAATCAAGAGTAACTGTTAGCTTAGCTCACTATGTTTTCCAAGTAGCTTGCTCAACACTGTTGGTTTGTGTTGGTCTGACAGCTGTGCTGTTGGTTCAACTAGACTCAACATGATAAGGATGAAGAGTGAAGCTCCTGTGGTTGAGATCATTTCTAGGAGTCTTTGTCAGTTCATGCAGCTGGAGTCTGAACCAAAACAAGACATTTTCCTGTGTGTCTGTGTGAAATCTGAGATAATTATACTGCAGCTGTACTCTAGTGTACTTTACTCACATGTAGCTGTACTGCAGTGGACTACTGATGTACTGCAGACTAACAGCATTTTAACTTTCCTACAGTCATTCGTTGTGAAGTACAGCAGCTTAACACAGATACAGTACAATGGCACCTGATACTCTTACTGCTTCTGGTATTTATATTTACTTTATGTGTGAGAGAATAGAAATAATTTGCTGTAATACTTAATAACTCTTGAAACCACTGCAGAAAAACACTCATCTTCAGAACCGGTTTAACCAGACCCTCAGGAAAACAAATGAAACCGGTTTGACAGCTGGATGGTTGCCAGAAACCAGATTTATGCCAGTCAGTCATGTTTCAGGGTCACTTTAATTCAGATAAACAACTTGATGTTTCAGAGGTTTTTTAGCACATGAACGATTATGTCACACACAGATTGTGCGCCTTCATTATAAATCATTATTATGAGATAAAGCCATTCAGCATACTTTTTCAACCTATTTTTTATAGATAGTGAAGAATTATTGTTTGAGAAACAGACTCAGTAATAAACAGTAAAATGAGAATAGCAGTGATTTCACATCATGTGACGGCAGTATCAGGACACACAGCTTTCTGTGATTCACTGACAGACATCTGATCATCGGTTTAATCATGACTTGAAGAGGTTTCAATGAAATCATCAGAATGACTTTAGCACAGCATTGAACAAGCACAAACTAACCAATGCCACATTATAAGACCACACTCATGCATCAAAACAACTAAAGAAAGATGAAACACTCACCTCAAACTATATTCCAGATCTTTCTTTCTCTGAACTGTTGAACAGCGGCTCTGAAATGTCTTTCACTTCAATCAGGAAGAGATTTCATCAGTTAAACTGAAAGGTTGATTCTCAGGAAACGGGGCTGAACTTGCTTTACAAGTTTGTGAATGTGTTTTGAAAGTCAGAAATGTTTCAAGTGTCAGTCCAAGATATTTTAGCGTTGTGTCATGTTTGACTGTACACTGATGGGTTTAATCAATAAAAGGTGAATTTGTAAGATACAAATCGCTTTATAGCTTTATGTGATTTTAGAAATGACTGTGGCTCAGTTTGTGTTTTTCTTGTTTAAGTTGTATTTTAATAACTAAAAATAATTTAAATAGTAATTTTATACAGTGGAGCTGATCAAAGGAAGTGATGAACAAAGTAAATTACAATAAAAACACAAGCACAGCACATTTTACGCCTAGATTTATAAATCTACAGAGAATGTGGAGGAAGACAATTAGACAATATCACAAAATACAAAAGTCAGTCATAAAAACATGAATAATACAATAGAAGGCATTTTTATATATTTTACCTATTTAGGCTAAATCATACAGGATTAAACATCATATGTTTGTTTGATGGAAAGGAACAGTGATGAGTGTATGATCTGTGACATTAAAGAAAATGCTGAGCATATCATACTAAACTGTAGTAGGTACGAAGAGGACAGAATTAGATTATAAAACCAAATTTAAGTAGAAGAACAGGACTTTTATTTTGGTCTGGTGGTTTGACGTCATAAAGCCCCGGTCACACTAGACTTTGTTATTCAGAGTCGAACATGAATATACTGAGGAACAAACAGTAAGATTTGTAATGCATTTTAGAGACATTTCTTATGCTCATCAAGTCTGCATTTATTTGATTAGAAATAAAAAAATAATAATAAAATGCTGATTTATTATTAGTGTTGGAAACAGTTGTGCTGCTTAGTATTTTGTTGGAACAAGTGATATTCTTTTAGGATTATTTGATTAATAAAAAGTAAAAAAAAAAAAAAAAAGAAGAAGCATATATTCAAAACATAAGTCTTGACTATCACTTTCTATCAATTTAATTCATCCTTGCTGAATGAAAGTATTTATTTCTTTAAAACATTTTTTTTTTAAATTACTAATATGGCCATTTCTTCAACTAGGGGCACTTTTAGCCTTGTGAAGTTGAAGAAAAAATTGGTTCAAAAGTCAGATTACTCAGTCTCGTAAGTTTAAATAATTAGTCTAGTTTTCAGGTCTGTAATAGGGCAAACTTAGATTACAAGAGAAATGGTTAATATTTTACCTTTTTTTTTCCCGACCTGCAATGAACAAATGTGCATCTCAATATACAGCTGTTATTTAAAAATAGAATATATTAGAATATAGAATATATTAAGTAGAGCATGATCTCATAAATTGTGGATACATTTTTAATGTGTGATGAGAACTTTTTACATTTTTTTTTTTAAATGTGTGTGTGGTGGAAATGACAAGGAACTAACGTAAATGTAATCAAACGAAAGGAAAAAATAACTATTGTCTGTTAACTTTTGGATACTTAAAGAACACTTATTTTAAATAAGTAATTGGTTTAAAAGTAGCCTGCTTATATAATAAAAAATAAAGTAAATTTTGCTCAAAATAAATTATATAAAATGTATGTGAAAATGTAGCCATGTGCAGTAATATTGAAAACTGAGAATGTGATGCATAGTTATATTTAGTTGTTATTGAAAATCGTAATTAAATTGAATCTTAATTTTAATAAGGCAGTACTAACATACAGAGATTCCAAATATAAACAAAAAGCATAGAAACTGCAATTTTACATATTGTTAAAATGTAAAGATTCCCACCCCTTTACAATGAGCCCATTAACATCAACTAAGATTGATGAAAGCTGTAGAATAGAAGTGTTATTCCTTGTTAGGGTGTTCTTTTGTTAACATTAATGAACTATGAAATAACTAATATTTTTATTAATTTACAAAGTATGGTTTATTACTTTTTTAAAACTAGCAGAGCAGTATTTTAGTTGCCGTTCAGTATCTATTTTCAAAAACTATGGGTTAATTAATCGGTATCGGTCAGTGTGGTCCAACCTAGCTATCGGTATCGGTAAAAACCAATATCGGTCGACCTCTAATTACCGTACCGTGAAGTTTTGATACCGTTACATCCCTAGATACTTCCATTTTGATCACTACTGTAGACAATGAGTGTTTATACCCATTTATTTATTTTTTTGCCACACTGTACAAATATTAAAAAATGCCATTAAAAGCATGTTTCAAAACTAAATTGCTAGTTATGTAGCCTTCTTAAGACTCATATCCAGATCAGCCTGCATCAGTTAAAGGGATAGTTCACCCAAAAATGAAAATTTGATGTTTTTCTGCTTACCCCCAAGGCATCCAAGATGTAGGTGACTTGTTTTCCTCAGAAAAACACAAACAAAGATTTTTAATGAAAACCGGTGCTGTCTGCCAGCCTTATCATAGACGTGGAGGGGAACCAAACCTTTAAAAGTAAACAAAAACATGCACAGACAAATCCAAATTACACCCTGCGGCTCGTGACGATACATTGATGTCTTAAGACACGAAACGATCAGTTTTTGCGAGAAACTGAACAGTATTTATATCATTTTTTACTTTTGATGCACAGCTACATTCATCTGTCATGAGCACAAATTTGGCATCAGTCACGTCACATGTGCACGCGCTTCTGGCGTAGAATACGTAAACTCCGTAAGGGGAAATCAGTGAAAAGTCATCCCAGATGAGTTTGCACAAGCAAACGTAATATTTTAGCTTTAAAAAGGTTTCAACAACCAGGATACGCGCAAGTAATTACCATTTTGTATAGCCGCTATCAGAGCCTCTGGCCGCTATACCCACAATCTCTGTGCACTGTATGTATTGTAACACATATGTAAACAATGAGTGTCGTATACATGCGACAGATGGGTTCCGGCGTTTGCGTATTCTACGCCAGAGCGCTACACATGTGACGTGACTGATGCCAAACTCGTGCTCATGACAGATGGACATGGCTGTGTATCAAAGGTAAAATATGATGTAAATACTGTTCAGTTTCTCACAAAAACCGATCGTTTCGTGTCTTAGGACATCAATGTATCGTCACGAGCCGCAGGGTGTAATTTGGATTTGTCTGTGCATGTTTTTGTTTACTTTTAAAGGTTTGGTGCCCATCCACGTCTATGATAAGGCTGGCAGACTGCACCGGTTTTCATTAAAAATCTTCGTTTGTATTTTTCTGAGGAAACAAAGTAACCTACATCTTGGATGCATTGGGGGTAAGCAGATCAACATCAAATTTTCATTTTTGGGTGAACTATCCCTTTAACTGTGTTGCATCCTACTAAAAGTAGCCAAATTCTATTAAAATTGTTTAGGCCTTATTTACACTTTAAAAAGTATATTTCTTTTATCCAGTGCTACATCCAAACCAGAAGTAGCCCTCATCTGTTTTATGATATATGGGGCCCAGAAACATGTTAATATACCTGGGCCACATTTGCTGAAACATATGTGGACCACATTTGGTTTATACCCTGATTAGTCTTTGTTGATTGTGCCACATTTTTGCCAAAGGTGGTCCACATCCGGATGCTATCTGGGAATGTTGTCTCTTGTTCTGGCATTGCATTGACAGCAGATTGTTGACAAAAATCAATGGCCATTTATTGTGGTAGCATTTTGTTAATTATTTAATGGAAAACCAGTTACCTCAGTATCTCCAGCTGACAGTTTGGACTCTTCAGTCCTTCAGAAAGAAGCTTCACTCCAGAATCCTGCAGGTCATTGTTAGTCAGGTCCAGATCTCTCAGGGGGCAGTTTGAGGACTGTAGAGCTGAAGACAAACTCTCACAGGACTGAGCAGTGAGTTTACACCCACACAGTCTGTGAAGAGAACAAAACAAACAGCCATATTAATGTCAATTTATCAGATAGATTATGTAGTTTATAGGGGTGTGACGAGACACTTATCCCACGAGACGAAACACGAGACTGGGTTCACGAACAGCCCGAGACAACATGTGTAAACTTTTTTTTTTTTAAATCCTCAATGAAATATATAGGAAAAACAGTATTATATTCAACAGAAGAAAAAAAAAAAAATGTAGGTATCATTTTGATATCAGCTTGTACTTTATGAAATCAAACTTTTATATAAATTAATTGTATGCACTAATAAACATGTAAACTAAAGCTGCATGATTCTGGATAAATTGAAAATTATTTTTTATTTTTCTTTATTGGAGATCAACATTTTCTAATTATTCTGAAGAAAAAAATTAATTAGACAAATTCTAAACAAAATAACATAATTTACTAGTAGTTCTGACTAAATGTTCATTGCTTAAGTTTTTAAAAATATATACAGTACTGTGCAAAAGTTTTAGGCCACTAGGATTGTGTCCGTTTGTTGTGTTTCTTCATGTGATTCCAGACAGACTGGATGAGGATGAGATCAGATCTCTGTGTGGAGCACTGGCTGTTGTCAGACTCCTTGTGCAAACAAAAATCTCTCTGGATTTGTACAATTAATGGCAAAATGAATGTTTTGAAATGCAAACTGATATTTCCTACAGACACACTACAGCAAAAGATAGAAATAATCGACTTAAAACCTTTTTTGTTTTGGTGAAAATCCTAGTGGCCTAAAACTTTTGCACAGTACTTTATATGCAAATAAACAAAAAGTCAGTGTCTCAATTAATAGAGGTTTTTCACTATTAGAATCATCTGAATGAATGATTCAATGATAAATACTTTTTTAGACGTGCAGTTGTGGCCACCTCCTGGAGGAAGAGGTAAGTGTTACAATACATACGTGTTAAGATACTTTAGTTTTGATGGCTACTGTAGACAATGAGTGTTTATACCCATTTATTTATTTTTTTGCCACACTGTACAAATATTAAAAAATGCCATTAAAAGCATGTTTCAAAACTAAATTGCTAGTTATGTAGCCTTCTTAAGACTCATATCCAGATCAGCCTGCATCAGTTAAAGGGATAGTTCACCAAAAATGAAAATTTGATGTTTATCTGCTTACCCCCAAGGCATCCAAGATGTAGGTGACTTGTTTTCCTCAGAAAAACACAAACAAAGATTTTTAATGAAAACCGGTGCTGTCTGCCAGCCTTATCATGGTTGTGGATGGGCACCAAACCTTTAAAAGTAAACAAAAACATGCACAGACAAATCCAAATTACACCCTGCGGCTCGTGACGATACATTGATGTCTTAAGACACGAAACGATCAGTTTTTGCGAGAAACTGAACAGTATTTATATCATTTTTTACTTTTGATGCACAGCTACATTCATCTGTCATGAGCACAAATTTGGCATCAGTCACGTCACATGTGCACGCGCTTCTGGCGTAGAATATGTAAACTCCGTAAGGGGAAATCAGTGAAAAGTCATCCCAGATGAGTTTGCACAAGCAAACGTAATATTTTAGCTTTAAAAAGGTTTCAACAACCAGGATACGCGCAAGTAATTACCATTTTGTATAGCCGCTATCAGAGCCTCTGGCCGCTATACCCACAATCTCTGTGCACTGTATGTATTGTAACACATATGTAAACAATGAGTGTCGTATACATGCGACAGATGGGTTCCGGCGTTTGCGTATTCTACCACAGAGTGCTACACATGTGACGTGACTGATGCCAAACTCGTGCTCATGACAGATGGACATGGCTGTGTATCAAAGGTAAAAAATGAAATACTGTTCAGTTTCTCACAAAAACCGATCGTTTCGTGTCTTAGGACATCAATGTATCGTCACGAGCCGCAGGGTGTAATTTGGATTTGTCTGTGCATGTTTTTGTTTACTTTTAAAGGTTTGGTTCCCATCCACGTCTATGATAAGGCTGGCAGACTGCAACGGTTTTCATTAAAAATCTTCGTTTGTATTTTTCTGAGGAAACAAAGTCACCTACATCTTGGATGCATTGGGGGTAAGCAGATAAACATCAAATTTTCATTTTTGGGTGAACTATCCCTTTAATTGTGTTGCATCCTACTAAAAGTTGCCAAATTCTATTAAAATTGTTTAGGCCTTGTAAGGGTGCCTTCCAACAGTGGTTCAGGCTGTAGGACTGCCGAAGGACTAAAGAAATGTTCTCAGCACGATGGTAAAAATCTGTACATTTCTAGTCTAATACCACCCACTGCCGCTTATACCAACGACGGAAATAAGCGCAGTTATAATAGCTAAATATGTGGGAGAGCGTTGCTATTGAGTGACTATATTGAATTGCAATATGTAGCACGTCAATGTTAATGTTGAATTAAGACTAGTTAGCATCTCATTTATCATTAAAATGGTTTAATAACAATATTCCGTTATGGTTACACTTAAATTGGTTACACAGTAGATGAAAGATGGTAAAAATAGACAGTTAATTGTACCCGACATGTACATGTATGTGGAATGTTACCTAAGAGAGAGAAAAAGAGGGGGGAAGGGGTAGAGAGAGAAAGAGAGCAGAGCCCCAAGAAGAGAGCTCCAGCAAAGAAAGGGAGAGCAAGGTAAAAAGAAGAGGCAGAGCAACAGTTACAGTCCTCTTTTATCCTTTCCCTGACCATGTGACTAAAACCCAAATGTGAGACATTCAAACTGACCAATCAGCAAATTACAGCTTCACCCTCTGTAGAGGTGCGACAATTCGCAGACCCCCGATGCATACACATTTTGGCCTACAGGCCTTAATCACTATCAGCTCCTTTGTGTCCTCAGGAGTGACAAATGGCCCTTTTGTTGCTGAAGAAGTGTTTGGGGCAGGAAAGCAGAAATCTTTGATAATTTTCAACCTTACAGCCTTATTTACAATTTAAAAAGTATATTTCTATTATCCATAGCTACATCCAAACCAGAAGTAGCCCTCATCTGTTTTATGATATATGGGGCCCAGAAACATGTTAATATACCTGGGCCACATTTGCTGAAACATATGCGGACCACATTTGGTTTATACCCTGATTAGTCTTTGTCGATTGTGCCACATTTTTGCCAAAGGTGGCCCACATCCGGATGCTATCTGGGAATGTTGTCTCTTGTTCTGGCATTGCATTGACAGCAGATTGTTGACAAAAATCAATGGCCATTTATTGTGGTAGCATTTTGTTAATTATTTGATGGAAAACCAGTTACCTCAGTATCTCCAGCTGACAGTTTGGACTCTTCAGTCCTTCAGAAAGAAGCTTCACTCCAGAATCTCGCAGGTCATTGTTAGTCAGGTCCAGATCTCTCAGGGGGCAGTTTGAGGACTGTAGAGCTGAAGACAAACTCTCACAGGACTGAGCAGTGAGTTTACATCCACACAGTCTGTGAAGAGAACAAAACAAACAGCCATATTAATGTCAATTTATCAGATAGATTATGTAGTTTATAGGGGTGTGACGAGACAACAGCCTGACACAAAAATGTTTAACTTTTTTAAAGACATCCTCAATGAAATATATAGGAAAAACAATATTTTATTCAAATGCAAAAAAATAAATAAAAAAATGTAGGTGTCATTTTGATATCAGCTTGTACTTTATGAAATTAAACTTTTATTTTAATGAATTGTATGCAGTAATAAACATGTCAACTAAAGCTGCATGATAAATTGAAAGCTTTTTTTATATTGGAGATCAAAATTGTGTCACAATTTTAAAGAAAAAAAATTCTAAGTAGACCAATTCTAAACAAAATGACTTAATTTACTAGTGGCTCTGACAAAATGTTTATTGAATATATATTTTTAAGACTTAATCAAACTAAATTTAAAGTTTTTTTCACTATTAGAATCTCCTGAATGAATGATTTAATGATAAATACTTTTTAAACTTGCAGTTGTGGCCACCTCCTGGTGGAAGAGGTTAAGTGTTTCAATACATACGTGTTGAAAACTTTAGGTTTTGGACTTTAGTTTTGATCGCTGTTGTACATGAGCTTTGCTCTTGACATGTAAACATCATAATGTGATTAAGTCCTTACTCTGATTATTGGAAACAATCACATTATTCGTGCACATGTAAACTAGTCATTGATTGGCAATTAACTCGTTTAACTCAAATGTAAAAAGTTAGGCAATGTTTTGTTGACAGCTTATTCAAAAACAGACAAACAAAAAAACAGCAATGAAATAAAGATGAAAATAAGTAAAAATGACAATCTGAATAATAGTAATGGTATAAGTAGTATAAGCATGTTTAGAAAAAATAGAAATAACATAAAATAGAAAAATAGAAGTAGCAACAACAATAATAATACTAAAGATAGTGATGATAACAATAAGATTTTGGAATGACGGTAACAGAAATATCAATATTATTAACAGTAATAATAATAGTAATAATAATACTAAAGATTGTGATGTAACGATTATATTTTGTGATGACGGAACAGTAATATCAATAATAAGAATAATAATACTGATATAATGACAATAGTAGATATATAAAAGACAAAAGTACTAATGACCCATACCCAACACACACCACACCTATCCTAGCTTCTGTGTCAGTGTCATGTTTTTCTCCATTCAAGGCCAGATTACTATGTGTTTATGTATGTAAGCTTAAACTGAGATGGTGCATTAAATACATGAGTGCTATTTGTTGAGTGCAGTTTTATTTTATTTATATTTATACATTTTTAATTATGTATATTCAGTGTTATGATCTGCATTAATCTGTTACCGTCCATACAAAACAAAACATCATCCCATCAGTATTATCTTATTACTGCTCAATGTTTCTATGATATTAATAATAATAAAAATTAATAAAATGTCTTCTGTGAACAGTGCTTCAGGATGTTTTCTTGTCGATGGCTAGAGCTACGAGGAGTATCCTTTTGTTTGTCTGATGTCTTTTGTTTGCTTGTCAAATGTGAGGCTGTAATGTACACTTTACTTTAAAGCATAGCATAAATTTAACGCAAACGATGTATAAGCGATCAAAAGTATTGCTACATTATGCCAATATTGACGACAACAGCGTGCGATGCAATATTTGTAAAAAGGTTATCGCGTCCAAGACTGGCAACACGTCAAATATGAGAAAACACCAGACACATTCTGGCGCCTCAGAATCAATATAGTCTCAGTATAGGTACAACGCGACATACATTCACATCAAACGATGACTCGGCGGCAGAGCTGCACTCACACAGGGGCGTAATTGTCACTGGGGACACGCTTTTCAAAATCCCGTGTGTGTCCTCCCACTTTCAAAAGGTTTTGTTAAAGTAATCTCTTGTATTGTAGAATGCACGCTCATCACCGCCGAGTTTCGCGGAATCATTGAAACGAAACCAAAAGTAAGACGCGCACACGCATTTAAAGCAATTTTAATACCCCACGTTTAGAGAACGACTCCCCAATGTGCGCAAATTAGGCTACATAAAATATTGAAGCTGTTATTAGTATGTAGGCTAATACATTGTGTAGTTGTCTATTAATAGCTCTGTATCATGCTTGAAGATTCGGTCTCTGTTTGCACTTTGAATTTTGAAAGAGTATAGCCTATTTTGATTATAGCTGTATTTATTGTCTACACGACTAAGAAAGAACTGTGTCGTTTATTTTTTTGTTATTTATAATATATTTTGTCATTTATTTAGATTTTAATCTAAATGCAGTGGTTTTGCCTCTAATTTAAATGGCTGTACCTATAATAGAGAAAATAAACATTGTTCATGTACTCATATTATCATTCATTCTTGTCCCTTGCTTAAGGTGTAAACTAAATATATTAAAAAGGCTTTCAGAATCAGCCCATTTGCTTGTAAAACATCGGCAATCAAAATCGACCATGAAGAATCAATATCGGTGCTACATGCTCATTTTTCTGAAGAAGAACTGTTGAGTGATTTCAGGTGATCTTAAAAGGTTAGTTCACCAAAAAAAATGAAAATTCTGTCATTAATAACTCACCCTAATGTTGTTCCAAACCCATAAGACCTTTGTTTATCTTCAGAACACAAATGAAGATCATTTGGATTTAATCAAAGAGCTTTCTGATCCTCCTATATTTACTGGATATGCATTTTTCAATGCCCAAGAAAGGAACTAAACCAAAAACATAGTCAAAATAAGTCAATGTGATATAAGTGGTTCAATCATAATTATATGAAGCTGCGAGAATACTTCTGTGTGCAAAGTAAACAAAAAT
Source organism: Garra rufa (assembly GCF_049309525.1). Lineage (NCBI taxonomy): Eukaryota > Metazoa > Chordata > Actinopteri > Cypriniformes > Cyprinidae > Garra > Garra rufa. The sequence goes on from NC_133364.1 coordinate 56,143,566, forward strand.
AACTTTATTCAAAGATTTATCTATGGAAGGATAAGAAAGCTCTTGAATTAAATCCAAGATATCTTCATTTGTAGATAATTAATGACAGAATTTAAATTTTGGGGTGAACTAAACCTTTAAGCAGCAATGAGCCTCACAAATACTAAAATCTGATTGAGTTAAAATTTGAACTTTATAAAAAAAAAACATTCACTGTTATATTGTCTTAACTACACTTTGTTCATTTTGAGCTTTTGTTCCTTTGTTTATTGGTCTTAGAGATAAACCTGATGTGAAAGTGTCACAAACATTATGAAAAAGTAATCTTCTTAAAATGTATTTCATAAAATAAAAGTATCGAAAAAAGTATCGTTCAGAACCGGTATCGAATTCAGGGTATCGTATCGGTATCGAACATTTTGGAACGATACCCAGCCCTACTTATACTGTATGAGCTAAAGATTGTGTTTTTAGTTAAGAATTAAATATTACAAATTTGATCCCAGAAGTCAGTGTCAGGAGCGATAGAAAGGTCTAAAGCCCTGAAACCTGACAGATCTAGAGAAGATCTGTATGAAGGAGTGGGCCAAAATCCCTCCTGCGGTGTGTGCAAACCTGCTGAAGAACTAGGAACCGTTTGACCTCTGGAATTGTTAACAAAGGCTTCTGTACCAAATATAAAAAATTTTTGACTCAAGTGATCAAATACTTATTTGACACAGTAATTCACAAATAAATTGTAAAAAAAAAAAATACAATACAATGAGATTTCCGGATGTCTCTCAAAGTGGAAATGCACCTATGCTGAAAATTGTAGACCCCTCCATGATTTCCAAGTAGGAGAACTTGCAAATCACAGGGTGATCAAATACTTATTGACCTCACTGTATATATATATATAAAACCGTTTTAAATATATTCAATTAGAAAGCAGTTATTTTAAATAGTAAAAATATTTCACAATATTACTTGTGCTGTATTTTGGATCACATAGATGCAGGCTTGGTAAGCAGAAGAAAAGAAAAAAATAAACAAATTAAAAATCTTACTGTTGAAAAACTTTTGTCTGGTAGTGTATATCAACCATATGTAGCTGGATAGAAACCAAACATTATTTGAAAAAGGTGATTATTCCAAAGCATATTCCAAGGCCTATTCTACAGCCATGATTTGTTGGTGTTTAGTAAAGGAGTGATTGCACAAGTGAGGAGTTAGTGTGAGGAACTGATCAATTAGTTTGTCATTATAATCACTTGTGTTTGACAAAGGAAATCAAGATACTTCCTGTTAGATTTTTGTGTTTCATAGAGAATTGTGTTGTGTTTTGCAAAAAGTGTTTTATAAAATTGAAAACTGAGTCAAAGGCTGAGAATTAGCGTCTGGTTTTGCAGATTTGGCGTGAGGTTCTGGTGTTTAAAACAACTGTAACTAAATCTGCTACTGCGGAGGGAAGGTGAAGATTGATGGTTCTGGTGTTGATTTTAGATAAAACAGCTGATCTGAGTTAATATAATTAAAGGGGCCATAGAATGGAAAACTGAATAATAGTTGAATAATTAAAGTTCAGTACATGGACATGACATACCACGAGTCTCAAACACCATCGTTTCCTCCTCCTCATATAAATCTAGTGTTTGCATAAGACCACCGAAAAATGAAAAACGCTGATGATGGCGAATGATTTACAGATCTTGAGATCTCAACTTGTGTGGGTAAGGAAGCCCTCTCTCTGCATTGTAACTTTACACAGAGCACATGCATCACAGTAATCACACTAAAATATCCGATTCAAAACGGCAAATTCAACAAACCGCATATTAAAAGCAGCGAGAGCTCCAAACTATATATATATATTTGTATCCATGTGTGAGCTATTGAGACGAGCGGGTCTGTGAAACAGCCAATCAGAGCGGAGCTCATTAATATTCATGAAGCTTCCAAATAACAGAGCATTTCACTCTAAGGACAAATCCTAGGGTTGTAAATGGAGCTGTAAAACCATTTCTGGAGATTTTTTCCCCTTTCCTATACCATATACCTTCTATGTAGATATCAGAGAACAATTTAAAATATTCTTCTTAATGCATTCTATGGCATTGATTGCTCCAATACCGTACTCCTGGACTAGGGAGGAAAATTAAACCAATTAGTTTGACTGAAAGATGTGATTAAAATCTGTGATACCCTTTACTGCCCATTTATGAAAATTGAGTGTTTTTTGTTAACTTGTTGTTTCTTGTGAAGTCAGGGTTATTCCAGAGTGGGGTGAAGTTAGATGGAGTCTGATTGGAGTTTGTGATTTGATGATATTTCCACCAGACCGTCAGAACTGAAGCTATTGTCAACATTATAATTAACTTAATATAATCAAAGCTGTCTCCACTGCACAATCAATCTCTTATTTACACTCTCTCTACACTTTGTCTATGAGAGGATTGGTGAGATATGTCTGTGATTCATTACTCAACGCTGCAAAAACACATAGAAATCTTTGAAGCTCCGCTGAGTGCAAACACAAATAAGCTGATGGGGTCAGTCACACTCACGCTCCTGAATATGTTTCATAGTCACACGCAGTAATTTTCAGTCGCAAATGTGAGTGAATTGGTCGACACTGTAGAGCCCTGTCTCCAAAGACAGATTTTGTAATGTGGAGAATAGCTCCAGTTGACTGTCAAATGCTTTTTCTGCATCTAAAGTGACTATTAGAGCTGAAATGATTCCTCGAGTAACTTGATTAAGTCGATTACAAAAAATTATCATATTCCTCTGCCTCGAAGCCTCTTTTAATTAATTTTAAAGCTGACGTCTCATTTTTTCGCAATGATTTAGTTTGTGTGACAATGCGCTTACAAAGTGAAAGAAAACGCAAGGAAGGAGTTGGCAGTCATTTTATTTAAGGGTGCGGACTAACGTTAGCGCTGGCTCCAAAATGGAATAGTGATAACAATTGCGACGAGCAAAGAGAAGAAACAAACAGGAGAAAACGACAGAAAATGTCCAAGGTTTGGGATCATTTCAAACTGAAAAGTAAAGAGAACGCTGTGGTGTGTGTCCATTGCACAGTTAGGGCAATTGTGTGAAATAATTTACCGCACGAGGGATCTCCGTCTACACCACAAAACCGAAAACGCCATATGACCATTCATGCGTGTACAACCATAGATAAGTATAGGTAGATCCCTGTTGTTCAGATGGAGGACGTGCTTGGAGCGGTCAAATACTTACACATATCTATGGCTACAGCAACGAGCACGATGTTATTGTTTACACAGTTGTCAAGGATACGCAGAGAGAATGTGGGCAGCCACGCCGTCGTTTTCAAAAGTGTCTGTTTACACAATCGCAACACTGGAGTTTTCAAACTGAAATGGGATCTACACACTGATCTAGTGGGTCTACAGCGGTTACAAAAGTCTCAGTTTTCGAGGGCTGAAATCGACGGAGTAGTCTAAACGACATGCGCAATGTTAACCGTAGCAAAAGTTACAAGTTTTTAAACGTATAGTTTTATTGGCTTAAAGCACTCCGTGTGAAACCATGCCTGAACTTATGTTTTGCCTCCTAAATGTCAAAAAGTATTCCAAGAAGAAGACAGTAAAGGCTTATGTTATGCCTGAGCTGTAGATTTGGAAACTTTTAGTTCTAAAAGTTAAGTTGCAAGACTTGAAGGCAGTGTTTTTGTGTTACTATTAATAATTTTTTTAATGTATGCCTTAGTTTTGATAATTAAAAAAAAAAAAATTGAAAGTTATTTTTATTTGTTTTTGTCTCTCAGAAAATGCTTATTTTAAAACCAGAATTTAAATCTCTTAATTCATCTCAGTCAACTTTGTTATTGTTCACAGTACAAGCACAGACAGTAAAAATGGTAATAACTAAATGTTTATTTTTGATGGAATATTGTTGCATCCTATGCATTTAAAAAAATAAAAATGTAGATTTTAAGAAACCTGCCTTATTTTCTCTTGTATATTTAATATTGCTCTTTAAACAAGCAAACGTGTTTTATCCGATTACTCGATTAATCGATGGAATTTTCGGCAGAATACTCGATTACTAAAATATTCGACAGCTACAGCCCTAGTGACTATGAGGGTGTCTTTCTGTTGTAGTGATGAATAATGGATTAAATCGTATAGTCTGTGTTTAATGTTTTAGGCATCACACTAGTTTAGAGATCAATATGGCCAACGATCAGAAGACAGGAACATCTACTGGAGAGTTCATGACAGTGTTTCCCCTACCATTATCTTAGGGGGGCGCCCCGCCCCCCCAACGGCACCCCCCGCCCCCCTTGAATGTCAAGTTCATTTTATTTTTGATATAGCGTCAGATCACAATAGAAGTCATTAAGGTTATCTTTCCTATAGAACAGGGCTATACATTGTTCTTTTATTAAACAAACTAAATTGCCTTGTGTTATTTATCTTATTTACACGAAGGCATGTCATTTCTGTCTTTACATGATCGCGTGTTTACGGGATCGCGGACTCCATTCATAAAAACCGAATCTACTATAGCGCGAAATGCCACGTAAATTCGTCGATTTTTGGATTAATAAATCAAAAGTTGGTCTGTTACTTCATACAAATCACGATATGGACTAGTGTCTGTGAAAACTGAAATGCAAAAAGACCGTTTCAATATGAATCCTGCATGCTCCGTTTGCATCTGTATGTATGAATGACGGAGACGCGCTTTTACTACACGCATATACTGAAGCACACGTGACGCTCACGCTAATTTTGGGCATTTGCATCTCGCATGAACAGATAAACTCAATATCCAAAGCTGCTGTGAGTGTCACTTTTACCGTTTTCATTTGAGAAAACTAGCATCATAACATGCTGTACACACACAGAAACTTCAAGGCAACCTGTCAAAATAAAAGTAACATGTAACAGAACATTAGTCTTGTATTACTTTTGTACAGTGTAATGTAGTTGTTTATATATTCCTATTTAAATAATTGACATGAAACAATATATATGATAAAAATAAATATAACAAGATTAACCACTTAATTGTAGAAAAAATACTACAATTATTATTTAAATGTTAAATTATTATTATTTATTGATTTTAACAGTAAACCTCTGTTTGTTTGCCAAAAGAAATTAAAAAGAATTTAAAAAAAAAAAGCAAAAGTTGGTAGAGCCCTATTGTTCAAAATTTTAAAATAGAGAGTTTTGGACTTATTTTTCCACTGAATAAGTCTATAATAATGTTTTCGTTATTTCACAAAGTAGGGTAAAGTACCGGGGAAAAAAAGTAACGTTGGCTACCGGCACCCCCCCCCCCCCCCCCCCCCCCCCCAACACTGGAAACCTAGGGGAAACACTGCATGAGATTCAGTTCTGTTTGATGAGGTTTCACACAATGTGACAAAATAAAATAAATCCTCCAAAAAACAATGCTGTGTCTGTTTCTTAAAGATCAATTCACAAACTCTTCAGTAAATCTTTACATTCAGTGACCCAATTAAGCAAAAAGATTTGAAACTGGTTGTTCACTTTAACTCAAACTTCAAAAAATAGATGTAGATAACACGTTTCTTTCAAAACTCAACAGTATATTCAACCACAGAAGGTAAAAACTGCAAGAACAATCAAAAGACTCAGTTGATCAAAGTTTGTGAATCAAACGACTCAGTTCTGAGAGTTGAACACTCGTTCGATCAGTTCCAGTTCAAAACACATTAACTCTTGTCCGGGAAAAGTGGATTTTGTGAAAAGGCGAGTGAAAGAGAATTGTACTAACCCGACCGGACAATAACCTGATTAATGTATCACATATCAAGCTGGAGCAGCCTATCTGACTCACGGAAAAATCTGAACTAATAGGAGCAACAGCATACACAAAACACAATCATGAACAAACATACTGCTCTAGAAAAAAGATAACTATTGTGTAACATATTATATATAAGCACCATTACGATTGCAAACATGACATGGATTTAATACAACAGTAGTTTAATAAACTAGTAGTTAATATTATCTGACTTACATTTTAGAAACATCATTGAGCGTTTTTGCTCATGAAATAGTTGTAAGCAAAGCCACAGCAGAACAGTCAGGAATCTGAGAGAAACACACAGCAGTGTTTCAGTACTGAATGATTCAGCATTTAATTTAATGAATGGAGTGAGTCAGTGAATGAACTGGTTGAATCTGTGACTCACTCATTAAGACAGTGACTTACTGACACCTACTGGTGGTTCGGTTTCATGTTTAATCACAATAATTAACTTCTGATTTAAACACCTTCATCAAAAATGTATACACTCACGTCTCAAATTAGGGCTGCACAATTAATCTAATTTCTAATCGTGATTACGGATGCCTCGATTACGTAATCGTTCAAACCAGGGATGGAAATTAACTTTTTTGTCCATTGGCCAGTGTGTCAGGTGGATTTCAAAATCTTCCAGCCATTAAATGTTTTCACCAGCCGCTTTATGTCTTTAACCGACAATGTGAAAATTAATACTTCAAGATCTACTTGATCATTAATTTAAGTCCCAATAAAAATACTGACATTTTTCTCTCTCTCTCTCTTACAAACCCAGGGATCAAAGCAAAAAAAAAAAAAAACTTCTGACTTAAAATTTTTCCTCCAAACAATCGTCATGCTGGAGATAAGTTATCTGAAACTTACTCTACAGAGGTGACAGGTGCTACCTCTTTTAAACCAAAGTCTACCTTCTTTCCCAAGAGTTCCCACCCGACACTTAACACCTATATTAATAAAGTCACATATGATGTGGACTGTCTCTTTAATAGTCAAGGAAAACCAAAGCGCTATAATCTTACAAAGAAGGAATCCACAGCATTGAAGTGGCTATCCGAAAATAAGGAAATCATCATAAAACCAGCTGACAAAGGAGGTGCGGTGGTTGTTTGGGGGAGGGAGCAGTACATTCGGGAAGGACTTCGACAGCTCACCAACTCTGAGTACTATCTGGCCCATCCTTTGGAGATGATGATGACCCAATTGAGAAATCTTCTGTCTAAGGCAAAGGACAATAATTGGGTATCCCAAAAGGAATATGATTTTCTACTCTGCAAAAGTCCTCGAATCCCGTCTTTCTATATGTTGCCAAAGATACACAAGAATTTAGAGACTCCACCAGGTAGGCCTATAATCAGTGGAAATGGATCGTTGACGGAGCCAGCTTCACAGTATGTTGACTTTTTTATAAAACCTTATGTATTTATGCTTCCTTCTTATATTCAAGATAGTACTCATGTGCTGAATAAGATTAATGATATAGAAATGTAGGTGAATCGTTGTTGGTAACTATGGACATTGAATCATTGTATACTAACATTGATCACGCAGAGGGACTTGAGGCTGCAAAGCGATATCTGGGTGATAGACCTCATGGAAGTTTGCCTCCTTCTCATTTTATTGTGGAATTGATGGAGTGGACTCTAAAGAACAATGTATTTTTGTTTCAGGATATTTTTTATAAACAAGTAAAAGGTACAGCTATGGGTGCCGGTTTCGCTCCAAATTATGCTAACCTATTTTTGGGATTGTGGGAAGAAAGATATATTTTTTCAACTCATAATCTATTTTTGGATAAAATTGTCTTCTGGGGTAGATATATTGATGATATCTTGTTAATTTAGTCAGGTTCGGAGTCTGAATTACACTTGTTTCATGAATATATTAATGGAACGAAACCGAAATTGAAATTGAGTCTGGAGTATTCAGGTTCGGAAATTAATTTTCTGGACTTAAAAATAACTAAGGATGGAAATGGTGATTTACATACTTCTATTTTTAGGAAGCTAACAGATCGAAATACCATTCTTAGAGCTAATAGCTTCCATCCACCTTGGTTGATCGAGAATATCCCTCATGGTCAATTCCAAAGACTGAAATGTATTTGTGACTCAGAAAATGATTTTGAATTTCAACTACATGATATGACTAGTAGGTTCCGACAACGACGCTACAATTCGGAAGTTTTTCAAAGAGCCTCGGAAAGAGTAAAATCTTTGGATAGGAAACAATTATTGAGTAAAAAGAAAAAAGCACAACAACGTTCACATTCTAATTTTAATCGCGTTTCTTTTTCGACAACATATAGCCACGAAGCTACACAAATTAAACATATTATAAATTCCAATTGGGACATTGTAGAGAGTGATAGTACTTTGGGGACTATTTTTCCAGAAAAACCATTGATTTGCTATAGGCGTCCGCCAACTATAAGAAATAAGGTAGTATGCGGTTATCTCCCAGCTCCTGAAAAGAAAACATGGCTTGGTTCTCTAACTGGTAATTTTAGATGTGGAAGTTGTAAACACTGTGACAACATGGTGAGAACAA
>NC_133364.1:56154390-56157277 GCF_049309525.1 Garra rufa
CAAAAGTTGCAGCTGTTATTTAATGAGCTGACATGAGAGTTGTGTTATTTTAACAAAGATTAATAACTTATGTAGCAAATGTAGCTATTGCTCATTGTGAATATTAATGCATTAACTAATCGTAATTAATAATCGCAATTACAATTTCAAGGGAATAATGGAGAATTATGATTTTAGTCATAATAGTGCAGCCCTATCTCAAATGACACATTAATACAACTCTCCGACTGTTAATAAACCTGTTGACTCTCATAAATGACTCTTTGTCTCGTCATTTATCACTTTAACTCCTGATAGCTTTAGCTCACATGCTAACTAGTTTAACACACGCAGTATGCGAACGGCCTACTCAAATTAGCTTTGTAACGAATCATTTCAAAATGATATTAGATCAAATATATGAACATTCACTCACCAGAGCAAAACAGATTTCTATATCGTCACAAAGAAGATTAATCTCAGGCTTCAACACTGGGATCTGCTCCAATCACACTTCTCTGATTTTCATGTCACTCTTCTCTCTTTCTCTCTGATGAAAACACTTCAGGATGATGCCTCAATTCTTTAAGTTCAGTTTTTCAAGTGCACTCAGTCACATTTCTGGTTAGAATAATGTTTAAAGCAGTGAGTGTCTGGAGAAACAGTCTAGTATAATCTCATCTTTCTCTCTGTGTTCGCACTGAAAGCAGCAGCAGCGCCGGCGCGACATGTGGGCGGGGCTTATGAATGCACTGCTCCCATTGGCTCTAAGAGATGTCTGTCACTGAAGTGAGGAGTGATTCTTTGTTCTTCTGAAACAGAGCCATAATGAAAGAAGAGTTGCGACCATTGATCTATAATAGATTATATTATCATTATATAGATCAGTGGGTGCGACACGCTTTGATCTCACCGCCGCGCGGTTCTCGTGGTTCATGGAGCTCTCAATAGTTCCAAACAGCTCCGTGCTGTCAATGTGTTTGAATGAGTTTAATTAGGATAGACCGAAGTTTTACTTTATTTGCAGCAATTTCAAGTAATTATTAACACATAATGTGCATTGATTGTGTATTGAAAATTTCTCTGAATACGCTTTACAATCGCATTTTATTCTGGGCAGTGATAAAGAGACATAATTAATATGTTCTCATACTTTTTGGCAGTCAAATGTGAACAAACACCTTAAGTGTAACTTTTATTCAATTAAATAATTGTAATATATAGTTCAGTTCTATTTAGTTAATATTTTGAGGAGTTTTTTTATAGTAATTTTTAAATAATATGTGAAATAATGATCCTGACGATTTAAAAGATAACATTTATTAATATAGTATTTTATATTAAAGTTAGTATGATATTTAAGGTAAAATACATTTGAATGTGTATTAGGACATGATCAAACACTCTCTTTTTTATATCTTTTGATTTAACGATTTAATGTTAAATAAGAAAAAAGTAATTTATTCGTGTTATTTTATAATATTCAAAAATACAACATGGCAATTGGCATTTGACAATAGAATAAAATTTGACAATTCAATAGAAAAGATGAAAATAGTGTTTAAAAAACACAAGGCAACCAATTGCATTCAGCATAGATTTTTTTAAACGTATTTCTTGAATGCAGTCTTTACTGAAACTCATTCAATCTCCTACAGTGAGAGAAAGATTGCAGAAAGACTGAAAACGTAAAAATATGACAATTAGTATCTGGTTATGGTTGCTATTATGGTGTTTCTCATGTTATCTAACTGCACAGTTTAACTGTTACACTGTAAAAAATTTCGTTTTTGAAAAATTGTGGAAACTGACAAATAAATATTGACTCAATTAATTGCTTCCCAATAATTATCCCCAAACAAAATAATGCATTGAAGTAATTTTAGGTGAAGGTCTGAAGTTAAAGTTAAAAAATATATATTCACCAAACATATTAAAATGTGCTCAGCCAATCTACCAAGTAGAAGTGAAAATCTGTTTTAGCCGAACAAGCTTTGCAGCAGAAAAGGCCAATACGCATGCGCATGAGAGAGAAACCGTTGGTGGAGTGAATTCAAATTCCTGTGAGCGGGCGAACGAGAAAGCTGAGACGATGCTGAGGGCGACAAAACATCATTTACAGACGGATTTTCTATCGTTAAAGTAATGGTGAGTACTGAGCTTTGTATTTATTAAGTCATGAGTCACGTACATTACATTGTATTTTGCCGAATAACTGTGAATTCACGCCTTTACTTCTTGGGTAAGGTTAGGGTTGTGCGACATATAACGTTAACGTTATTGTCTTTGATATTTTGTTTTATCAATGTGGGCTTTCACATTATCCTGTACGTTATATCGCAAAAAACACGCCTGACAGAGTGCACTGCACGAATACATTAAAGTTATGTGTGATGAAGATTAAAGGAGAACTCCGGTGTGATATTGACCTAAAGTGTATTGAATCATGATACCGAGTGTGAACGCACCTTGCATATCTCATCTCGTCTTGTCCACTGCTGTCCGAAATCTGGGGTCAGTTAGCCGATGCTCACAACAGCTTATCAATGAGATCAATGGGGCATCGAAGCAGTCATGTAAATAAATCACTGTTTTACGCCATTTACGAGGCACAAAGTAGCGCCACACTTCATCGGTAGACTTCCAAGGGCCTCGACATTTAAAACGAGACATTGAGAACTCAAAAAAAGCACCGGTAGTTTATTTACGAGAAGATTTATACAGACAGTAACTGCAGGTTCTTAAGCGATCGCCGCCATCTTGAATGTAGTCACATTAAGTCGAGTGACGAGCAGGGAGGAAACTACAACCTGATAAGTTGAAAACCTGATACGTTCCTTCCTGCTCGTCTCTCGACTTAACGTGACTACATTCAAGATGGCGGCGATCGCTTAACTTCTTGCAGTTA
>NC_133364.1:56157777-56183755 GCF_049309525.1 Garra rufa
ATAGAGAGACACAGGCCCGGTTCCAGAACTAAATCACTGAGGGTGCTCCCTAAATTAATGAGGGTGCTCTAACTGTCACGGTTCTCACATCTGCCGTGTCCTCATGTCGCGTCATCTGTGTGTATGTATGTGCGTCATTACGTTGTGCGTCTCTCTGATTCAGCGCAGCTGCCAATCAGTCCTTCACCAGGTGTCATGCATTTCCCCACGGCTATTTATACTCACCCAGATCTCCTCTTCCCCGTCAGATTGTTCTCCTAGATCACCGTTGTTGGATGTACGTGTTGGATTTGTCTTCGTGTGTGGAATTCGTCGTGGGATTGTCGTTGTCTTGGGTTCACTGGATTCACGCCTGCACCACGGACTTCTCACTCGTCATCTCACCTGCCATCTAGCCTCTGTGCCACTCAGCCGGGAGATCTTCACCACCACCATTGTCATCGTGTTTCATCTTGCTTACCTTCAATAAACTGGTTATCCTGCATTCTTGCTTCCTCTCATTCTTCCCGTTACAGAACAATCTGACCATCTATGGAAGCAGCAGGCACCACTCAGGGCACCGCGGAGGACGCACTCCGCGAATGCATCTCCCGGCTGGAGATTCAAGAGAGGAACACCGCCATCTCAGGGAACGCCATCAACACCCTAGTGGCACAGGTGTCCGAGCTGACCCAGTCTTTGCGCCAGATGCAATTTCCCACTGCGCCGCTCACACCGCCTGCCCCGCCTGCTCCGATCGCCCCATCCGGACCATCTGGGGCGTCACATCAGCCGGAGCCCCGCCTTCCCCCACCGGAACTGTACGGAGGTGAGCCGAACTTCTGCCGAGCTTTCCTCACTAGATGTTCGATGCACTTTACGTTACAACCCCGCACATTTCCTAGTGAGGAAAGCAAGGTGGCGTTCGCGCTCACCCTGTTGACGGGGAGGGCGGCATTGTGGGGAACGGCGGTGTGGGAAAACCAAGATCCTTGTTGCGCCTCGTTCACAGCACTCTCCGCCGAGATGAAACGGGTCTTCGACCGCGCGGCCTCTGGCAGAGAGGCTGCGCGGACATTGGCGGATCTCCGACAGGGGGGGAGATTCGTCTCTGATTACAGCATCGAGTTTCGAACCCTGGCGGCGGAGTGTCAGTGGAACGAGGAAGCGCAGTGGGACATGTTCCTGCATGGGTTGGCTGACCGCGTTCAGAAGGAGATCTACGCCCTGGACCTACCCGCCAACCTCAACGGCCTGATAGACCTGGCTCTGCGGGTAGATGCTCGACTCTCCCGAGCCGAGCGACGATGGACATCCGCTCGGCTCCCCCCTGGGGAGGGCTTTCCACCTCGAGCCAGCGGCAGCGACGCGGTCAGCCCATTCAACGATCCCGAGCCCATGCAGGTGGGTCGAGCTCGGCTTTCTCGGGAGGAGAAGGAGAGGCGGAGGTCCCAGGGCCTTTGCCTCTATTGTGGAGCAGCTGGCCATTTCGCCTTTAGCTGCCCCGTAAAAGGGCCAGCCCGGCAGTAAGTATGAGGCTACTGTCGGGTGGGATCTCCGCTACCAAGTCCTCGTCCAGCAACACCTCCACGCTCCTCCCGGTTAGGCTTAGATGGCAGCAACAGGACCTGCACTGCACTGCACTTCTGGACTCGGGAGCCGAGGGTAACTTCATGGATTTTTCTTTTGCACTGCATAATCATGTTCCTGTTCATCCCCTCACAGAAACCATCGCCGTCCACGCTCTCAATGGCCACTCCCTTCCCACCATCACCTCTATTACTGATCCTGTTACTCTCACGGTGTCTGGCAACCACCGTGAGAGTATTTCATTTTACATTTTGGACTCCCCTCACGCTCCCGTTGTTCTTGGACATCCCTGGCTCATTAAACACAACCCCCGGATTGATTGGCAGCTGAAGTCGGTGGCTGAATGGAGCGTTAAGTGTTATGAGTCTTGTCTTGTGTCTGCTTGTTCATCTGTTTCTAGTTCTGTGTTTCAGGAGAAGGCGGCGGATCTGAGTAACGTGCCCACGGAGTACCTCGACCTGAAGGAAGTGTTCAGTAAGTCTCGGGCTGCTTCTCTCCCTCCTCACCGTCCCTATGACTGTGCTATAGACTTATTACCAGGTACGTCTCCGCCTAAGGGCAAGTTATATTCACTTTCAGTTCCTGAAAGAGAGGCTATGGAGAAATACATTTCTGATTCTCTAGCAGTCGGGCTCATACGACCCTCCTCTTCTCCAGCGGGGGCGGGATTCTTTTTTGTGGGGAAGAAGGACGGATCTCTGCGACCTTGTATTGATTACCGAGGGCTGAATAATATTACGGTAAAGAATACTTATCCTTTGCCGTTAATATCTTCAGCCTTCGAGAGGTTGCAGGGAGCGTCCGTCTTCACGAAATTGGATTTAAGAAATGCTTATCATTTGGTCCGCATCAGGGGGGGAGATGAGTGGAAGACTGCCTTTAACACCCCCAGGGGGCACTTTGAATACTTGGTCATGCCCTTCGGCTTGTCCAACTCCCCAGGGGTCTTCCAGGCACTCGTCAATGACGTGTTGAGAGACATGGTAGATCAGTTCATTTATGTCTACCTGGACGACATATTGATTTTTTCTTCTTCTCTCCAGGAACACGTTCAACACGTCAGACGAGTGCTTCAGCGGCTGTTAGAGAATGGGCTTTTTGTCAAGGCGGAGAAATGCGATTTTCATGCACAGTCTGTTCCTTTCCTAGGGTACATCGTGTCGGCCGAGGGTATGCGCATGGATCCCGAGAAGGTTAGAGCTGTGGTGGATTGGCCAACCCCAGATTCCCGTAAGGCCCTACAGAGGTTTCTGGGTTTTGCCAATTTTTACCGGCGTTTTATTCGCAATTACAGCCAACTAGCCGCACCTCTGACCGCCTTGACCTCCCCCAGAACGACGTTCAGGTGGTCAGACGCAGCAGAAGCTGCGTTTGCCAAACTGAAAAGTCGCTTTGTTTCGGCTCCCATCCTTGTCACCCCTGATCCATCACGTCAGTTTGTGGTGGAGGTCGATGCGTCAGAGGTGGGGGTAGGTGCGGTGCTATCCCAGCGTTCACCCACGGACGACAAGATGCATCCTTGCGCGTTTTTCTCACATCGTATGTCGCCAGCTGAATCTAATTATGATATTGGTAACAGAGAGTTGTTGGCAGTCAAGCTAGCATTGGAGGAATGGCGCCACTGGTTGGAAGGGTCGGGGGTACCTTTCATTGTTTGGACTGATCACAAAAATTTAGAGTACATCAGAACTGCCAAAAGATTGAACTCTAGGCAGGCTCGGTGGTCACTTTTTTTCGGACGCTTTAATTTTACCTTATCGTACCGCCCGGGTTCTAAAAACACCAAACCCGATTCCTTATCTCGTATTTTTGACCGCTCCGATCGCCCGTCCACTCCCGAGGGTATTTTTCCTGAGACACTTATTGTCTCTGCCCTCATCTGGGAGGTCGAATCGAAGGTTAAGACAGCCTTACATGGGGTAACGCCTCCGGCCGGTTGCCCACCGAACCGTTTATTTGTACCAGAGTGCTTACGGTCTGAAGTTATCCAGTGGGGACATTCTTCCAATGTGGCGTGTCATCCAGGGGTTAGTCGCACCTTACATTTGGTCAAACAACGATTTTGGTGGCCTCTTATGGCTCGTGATGTTCGCAGTTTTGTTTTGGCTTGCTCAGTTTGTGCCATTGGTAAGACCTCTAACACACCTCCAGATGGGCTCCTACAACCGCTGCCAATCCCTTCGAGACCCTGGTCCCATATCGCTCTAGATTTTGTTACCGCCCTCCCACCCTCCCAGGGTAACACGGTTGTTTTGACCGTGGTGGACCGGTTCTCGAAGGCGGTTCATTTTATCCCCTTGCCCAAATTACCTTCAGCCAAGGAGACAGCGTTGGCAGTCGTAGACCACGTCTTTCGGTTACATGGCCTCCCGACGGACGTGGTCTCCGACAGAGGACCCCAATTTGTGTCCAAATTTTGGCGAGAGTTTTGTAAACTTCTGGGGGCCACTGTTAGTCTCTCTTCGGGGTTCCATCCTCAAAGCAATGGACAAACTGAGAGAGCCAACCAAGATTT
Organism: Garra rufa; assembly: GCF_049309525.1. Lineage (NCBI taxonomy): Eukaryota > Metazoa > Chordata > Actinopteri > Cypriniformes > Cyprinidae > Garra > Garra rufa. The sequence goes on from NC_133364.1 coordinate 56,161,862, forward strand.
GGAGAGAACGTTACGATGCATGGTCGCTAGAAATCCTTCCTCCTGGAGCCAGCAGCTGTCTATGGTGGAGTACGCCCACAATTCGTTGCCAGTATCTGCCACGGGCCTATCTCCATTTGAATGTAGTATAGGGTACCAGCCACCTATTTTTCCCAGTCTGGAATCCGAAGTCGCGGTTCCCTTTGCCCACGCCTTTGTCCAGAGGTGTCATCGCACTTGGACCAGAGCCCGTGAGACTCTGGTCCGAGTGGGAGAGCGCACCAAGGCTAAAGCCGATCGCCACCGGTCTAAGCCTCCCGTATACGTCGTCGGTTCTAAAGTGTGGCTTTCTACCAAGGATATTCCATTGCGTTCCGTTTCGAATAAACTTGCTCCCAAATTTATTGGCCCGTTTCCTGTCACCAAGATCATTAGTCCGGTGGCAGTCCGCCTCAAACTTCCTCCAGTGTACAGGAGAATTCATCCCGTGTTTCATGTTTCCAAAATTAAACCTGTTTTCTTTGCACGTATTAATCCGCCAGTCCCGGTTCCCCCACCGCCGCGACTCGTAGACGGGGAACCAACCTATTCGGTCAATCGTATTCTGGACTCGAGGCGGAGGGGACGCGGATTTCAGTACTTGGTGGACTGGGAAGGTTACGGTCCGGAGGAGAGAAGTTGGGTACCTGCCAGAGACATTCTGGATCACTCCCTTATTGATGATTTCAATCAACAGGTACAGGAGTCTGGGAACGTCAGGAGACGTTCCTAGGGGAGGGGGTACTGTCACGGTTCTCACATCTGCCGTGTCCTCATGTCGCGTCATCTGTGTGTATGTATGTGCGTCATTACGTTGTGCGTCTCTCTGATTCAGCGCAGCTGCCAATCAGTCCTTCACCAGGTGTCATGCATTTCCCCACGGCTATTTATACTCACCCAGATCTCCTCTTCCCCGTCAGATTGTTCTCCTAGATCACCGTTGTTGGATGTACGTGTTGGATTTGTCTTTGTGTGTGGAATTCGTCGTGGGATTGTCGTTGTCTTGGGTTCACTGGATTCACGCCTGCACCACGGACTTCTCACTCGTCATCTCACCTGCCATCTAGCCTCTGTGCCACTCAGCCGGGAGATCTTCACCACCACCATTGTCATCGTGTTTCATCTTGCTTACCTTCAATAAACTGGTTATCCTGCATTCTTGCTTCCTCTCATTCTTCCCGTTACACTAACATTATACCATCATAGTCGACATTAGGGCGCGACACTGATGGCGCGCGTTGCTATTTTAAAATCAAAATACTTCATTTTTGTATGTAATGGCAAATTGATTATACTTTCGTTTTTTTATTAACTTAATTTAGAAAAAAAACGTTTGGAGCATTTTTGTTCGTAAAATATACGTTTTTATTTTATTTTATTATTATTATTTTTAAGGAACAGCGCCCAGGGGTAGACTAATCAGTCTGTTAATTTGATCAGTTTGCCTACTCAAATCATCACGATTTGCATAAAATCTATAGATATGAAATAGTTCAAGTATAAAACAATGTTAGTTTAAACGTTAAACCTAGAGATAAATGTGCGGTATTAGGCGCATATCCAATAGTTTGTGCAGAGAGTGGAAGCTGAAGACACAGGACATGGGCGCCAGTGCATTTTTTTCAGTGGAAGCAATTTAAAATTATCTGTCATTTTTGCTCACAAAGGTAAGAGTAGGTTAATACATCATTCGGTACTGTAAAGGGTGTACTTTTATTTGTGTGCACTTAAAAAAAACGTATAAAATAGTTTTAAATTATTACTTAACGAAATAAAACAAATAGAAAACAAAAACTCTCTCATTATGTAATCCGAAAAGATAAATTTCTCTTTAAAGGCGCGTCCAAAAAGGATTTTTGTTACACTGACTCAGAATACACTAGTTTATTAATATATAATTTAAATAAGCTTTACTCTTTCCGGCCCGACACATTCAGTGTTATTTATTTACCTTTGTGGCAATTTTCAGCATATTGTGTGCTTGAGTGCGGATCTGTTCCAGCTGCGCTGCCGTCTGTAACGGTCTCGAAAGTGAAACCGAAAGTGAAGTCTCCTGTTGTTTCCACCAGCGCGGCATTTTTTTCTTCACCATAATTTATGGATGTCTAAAATATTAAAATAAGGAGAAACCTAAAACAGATAAAACCGGTGCCCGTCCGCCTCTGAACTTTGACGTGAAAATTGGCCTGAAGCCCAGCAACTAGAGGTGTAAAAAAGTCGGGCTAGTCGGCCGAGGCTGAAATGCAACGCTCTAATTGACTGCTTTGATGCGTTACAATATGGTAGGGCATTGTTTTAATGCTTACAGCAGAAAAATAAATGTTTTTTTTTAATGATTACTCACTGGATTGTTATCTAAATCTGCAATAAAATGACATTATTACAGCTTTAACTGAGGGTGCTATTGATTTCGTTTGAGGGTGCTTAGCACCCTCAAGCACCCCCGTAGAACCGGGCCTGGAGAGACATAAATTGCGAGAGCGCACCCTGTATTTTTACAAAGGCAATTTGTAACGTTTTGTTGTTATCGTGGAAGTTCATAAAATAAAGCAGACATTTATATTTCTTTCCTCTGTAATCACAAAGTAAGGTATCGTGCTGACGCCGACCCGAGAAGTGCCGTGTTGCGCTTTATAAATGAGACTTGCAAAGAAACGTTGTTGTGACTAATTTGCAGAGCGGTACATCAGACGAACATTTATTCTGCATGATGGGACAGACCATAAAGACAGGCTGAGTTGAAAAGTGACTTTTCCGGGCCGCTCACGCACAAATATTAAAGCATAAGCACTCTTTTCATTAAATAAAATCTGGCTTTATTTATTTATTTTCATTTTTTTAAACAGAACGAAATCATCATCACCATAACACGATCAAACCGTGTGTCATTTTTCTTTTATTTATTTCTGATACTATTTAAATTTTATGTAAAATCAAACTTTCATCCAAATAATATTCCAAGCTCAGAGTCAGAAATAACAGTTTTGATCTGATCATCTTAAATCCTCTGGGTCTGAGGGCAGATTAGAATGGAGATTAATCCTAATGAACATGCTGCTACAATTTAAACAATTACATTAAAGTTATTTAAACAGTGTATTTCTATATAACTCCAGCAGCGTGCATCCTCCTTTAGGTCAGGACTGGCGAAGGCAGCGCGGACAAACGCTTAGCTCCCTCACATGTCTATAACAGGAACATCAGATGGTATGACATAATATGTCGTTATTACGAGAAAAATATGTCGTTTTAAGGAGAAAATTATGTCGTTTTAACGAGAAAATTATGTCGTTTTAACGAGAAAAGATCTCGTTTTAACGAGAAAAGATGTCGTTTTAACGAGAAAAGATGTCGTTTTTACGAGAAAAGATGTCGTTTTTACGAGAAAAGATCTCGTTATAACGACATAGCTGAGTGGGAAAAAAATTAAGTGTGCGGCAGCAATGCGTCACCGTAGTCACCTGTGCTGGCAAGATGTGTCCAAATCTCTTAGTAACACTGCATCTTTTCTTTCAATTATTTTTCTCAATTATAATTCCGATGTTAATAAATGCAATATGGATCGTTTATTTTATTTGTGTTAGAAAAAAATAAGAAGATGCAAATAAATAGAACATGACGATAGGGGATCAAACAAACTAGTCTGTCCGTAAAATTATGTTAGTAATACAATTTGCATGTTAATATAAAGATCGCGGCATTACATTTACAGTGGATTTGTTCATGTTGTGTCTTTTCTTTTGCGCATAGTTTGCAGTGTTGAGCAATTACAACCAATCGCACATTTCTGTGAAGATAGGAGGGCAATGTCCAATTAGCAAAAGTGGCTGACTTCAACAGAACATGCATGCATCTTGGTGCTTTAGTAAAAATTCATATTTTGCAAATAAAGTGGTAAAAAAATTTTTTTGTGCAAACAAAGAAGTAACATGACTTCATAAAATTGAGGTTAAATCACTGGAGTCACATAAACTACTTTAATTATGTCTTTACTGTCTTTCTGGGCCTTGAAAGTGGTTGTTGAGTATGCTGTCTACTAATCCAAATGTTTTTCATCTTTTTTCTTGTTTTGTTTTGCAGATGCTGTCAAAAAACACCATGAAAAGGCCTCTTCTGGACAGTTGGGCCAGGCAATTAATTCTAAGTTAGCAGAACTGAGGTTTCAGAACAGGAAAAAAGAAATATAGCTCTGTAAATTTTTTTCCTATGTGGTTTTATAGTGAGGTTTTTAATTTAAGTAAAATTAATCCTGTGGTAAACATAACTTGATACATGAATGTTTTGTTCTACAACTTAAACTACACACACTCACCCCCCAAACTGCCTAGATATCCAATATTTATTAAAAGTACAGTTTAAAATAAATGAATAAATTAACTGTCTCAAAATTTGCATTTCTTATATGGGTGTGTGTACTTTGTTATAGAACAAAGTACTATGAAGCTGTGTTTAGCATAGGCTATATTTTATTTATAAATTAATAAAATAAAACCCCATAAGAAAATCTTGGAAGGAAGCAGTGACAATTTGTCTGTTTTTCTCTGATGTCATCCCTGCACCACTCTATATTTGTTGTAAGATTGAGTAATGTGTGCATGTGCCGTTAATATTGACCATTTTCACTTTGTATTAGTATTTTCTGTAAATATGAATAAAACCATTAATATTTTGTGTAAAAGGTATTTCTCTCCTGATTGTATTTCTCATTTGCAAGCAAATTTATATAATGTCCACAAGATTGACATTTTTTAGTTTTTAATATTCTCTGAGAACATGTTAAGGTTAATTTACTTATGTAAAAAGGAGTATTATTTTAATACATTTGAATATTTGTGACCCTGGAGAACAAAACCAGTATACTTGTAGCAATAGCCAACAATACATTGTATGGGTCAAATTTATTGATTCTCCTATTTGCTAAAAATCACTGGGATATTAAGCAAAGATGTCCCATGAAAATATTTTGCAAATTTTATCTACCGCAAATATATAAAAGCTTAATTTTTGATTAGCAATATGCATTGCTAAGAACTTAATTTGAATAATTTGATCTCACATTTTTTTTAATCCTCAGATTCCAGATATTTAAATAGTTGTATCTTGACCAAATTTTGTCCTAACAAACCATATATCAATGGAAATATTGTTTATTCAGCTTTCAGATTATGTATACATTTCAATTTCAAAAAATTGCCCCTTATGACTGGTTTTGTGGTCTATATGTTTACAATTGATATACATTTGCAAAAGTATAATATATTTACAGATAAAGAAATTAATATATGAACATATATTTCACATTAATATATTTACATACACTATTTATATATAAAGGAAATATATATGTAAATATTAAGGAAATAAATATATGTAAATATTTATAATTAAAATAAATTTACATACACTAATATTTGAGCACATTTACATATAAAGCAAATAAATATATTTAAATATTTATAACACAATATATTTACATATATGTGAAAAATATTAAAAAGGGGCCTAAATCAAATATTTAAATATGTTTTTGCCATATATTCAAAAATATGCTTACATATAAGTATAAGGACTATTTTCTTCTATTAAGTTTTAATGCATTTAAATACATGGAAATGTATTTATTGTACATATATTTCAATCTATGTGACCTCCGTATGGGAGTCCAGCAGCACCCACTGTGGCGTATTGTTGCGTACTGGGATGTAGATTGTTTAGTCATAAAAATAAAGAGAAAATATAATTTCACTAATTTTCACAGGACAAAGAACTCCAGAAAATATGTATTAAAGTGCGACGGGACATAGGACCTAACTTTCAGGTAACAATATTGCATTTATTTAAGAAAATGACTGTGGAAACTAGCCGGTTGGCTAATTGCTCATTTATAATGTGAGCATGTTTATCTTCCTTTAAACGTTTACACAGAGCTAAAATGTTATGTTTTACTACAACAACTAAACTAAATATCTCAATTTTGTATAGATTACGAAGAACACAAGTGTGCTCAACATTTTACTCAGGATTGTTTTTCAAAAACACTGACTGGAATTAGGAAGCTCCGTCTGTGTTTACCTGAACTCAAAGACCTCACGAAAAGAAAACTGATCGTAAATGAAAATGAAAAAGATATTATTTTTAAATGATGTTTTAAAAATTAACATGCTTAATAGTTTGTGTTAAGAGCCTGCAGTTAGATCGTAAGCCTCTTTCAGACAACATGTTAAGTCTTACAAAAAACAGTGGGTAGAAAGTTTATTTTTATGCAAAGCGATCAAAAGATAACATTTATTAATTAGTTTGCCGTGTAGAGTTTGAGGTCAACCCCTTTTAAAATCGCAAAATGATATTCAGAACATTACTTTTTGTTTCTGTTTTGCTTTAGACAAGGAAAACGTCATGTTTATCATAATAAAGGTCGGTAAGACGCTTATGACCTAGCTGCAGACTCTTAACACAAACCATTAAGCATTTTAATCTATATAACATCATTTGAAAAACTCTGTATAAGTGTTTAAAGGAAGATAAACATGCTCACATTAGAAATTAGCAGTCTTTCCACAGTCATTTTCTTAAAAAAAATGCAATATTGTTACCTGAAAGTTAGGCTATATGTCCTGTCAAACAATCCACGTTTTCTGGAGTTCTTTGTCCTGTGGAAAAATGTGAAATGACGTATTATTTTACGGTTATACAATCTACGTCCCGGTACGCAACAATATGCCACAGTGGGCGCTGCAGGACTGCTATCCCTCACAGCCTCGTTTTCGATTCAAAATGGCAGCTGGCTGAAGAAGGCGTATTCGAGCTGGAGTCTGATGATGAAACGGTTGAAGTGGCTGATCGCCAAGAAACTGACACCGTATCTACATCGAATGCAAGTGACATGACACGACAAAATACAATAGAACCTGCTATGCTGTCTACACTGGATGCAGCGCGACACGACACTGCAAGTCCCTAAACTGAAAGTGCTGGCAATTTGCTTATGTAAGCGAACCGGGCACACCTCTGTTGTAAACCTCAACATTATTATAGAGGATGGCTCAAGACTTTTCACAGTGTAATGCCTTGTCGTGAGCCATCCTTTATCATTACTCCAACTCATAAGACAGACAGTCAAGCTGCATCAAATGATACATTTTAGACGACAGTGAGCCCACAGCTGAACAACATAACTATAGAAGCATCAGTCAGCCAGTTAGCAAGACACCTGCAGCAAGACACAACATAACATTCGTATTTTGAACGATTGCTAGAAAATACAATCATCAATTATTTATCATACTTACAGGTTGAGGAGCAAGCCTCTGATAAACTGGCCACTGATCCATCTTTTAAGAGCGAGCGTTTGCTGAATCCCGCGTTGTACTCCCTGAGTTTGTAAAAGCAGTTGTCAGTAAAATGACGAGAACACAAGATTGGAATTGTACAGCTGAGGTGTTGTTGAAAAAAATGAATATTAAACACTGATTCTTTGTAGATCAGATCTTTTGGAAGTGATGATAAAACAAATTTACTCTCACAGCGTAGAATAAAGTGTCTTCTTGACATGATGTTAACCACATGGAAATGTTACTGTATTTGTGGGCGGCAAGTTTTTTGTGATGTAGAATGTGGGCGGACATTCGTGACATGTGGCCATAACAGAAAAAGATTTGAATTCCTGATGACTCGTTTAAGCAATAGTGAGCCAACTCTTTATTTTTTTGATAAACAATAACTTTATTTATTCCCAGAATTTATTTGTTCCCTGAATGTTCCCAAGAATGTTCCCTGTTGGTTAGCCAGGAACGTTTTCTTAAGTTTTCTCTTCAGGTTAGGGGAACATCCTGGGAACTTTAAGAAAACTTTCCTGGCTAACCAATAGGAACGTTCTATTTATTTTCCTAGAAGGTTCCCTGAAAGTTCTCTGAAGGTTCCCAGAATGTTCTTCTAACCTCTTCACCCCAATACCGCTTCTGTACGTCAAATCTCCCTTAAATAATATTTATTCTCGTATATGTATATTAATTATAAGTAATTATCCATTAAAGAGATCAATCAATGAATGTGTCAGGATTGTGTCTTGTTCTGTTTTCCATGTGTTTTTCCCCTGTGTTTATAGTGTATTTGGTTTATTCCATTTGCTCCCCCTTTTGATTGTAACAAGGACTCTGGGAAGCGTGTAAGATCCAAATGCGAGCTTTATTGAGCAGATCGTTGTCAAGACAGGCAGGGTCGATCTCCAAACAAACAGTAACACGAAGGCAAGACAAAAGCGTAATCCAGTAATCAGGCAGAATGTCAAAATCCAGTGAGCAGTCCGAAAGTAACAAATAAACAAGGCTATGAAACTAAGACAAACTATGGCAATGGCAAAATAACTATGATTATGACAATGAAACAAAACCGTGGAAAAATAACAAAACAGGGCAATGAAACAGGAGAACCGCTTAGTAGAGCCTGCACAGCAAAACAATACTTTGCAAGGTCTGTTTGGTGTAGGGTAGGGTTGTGCCGATAGACGATAGTATCGTGTATCGACGATAGTCAGAGATATCGCCTGTTGCTGATGCCTTTGACGATAGTTAGACGATTATTATTATTATCCGTCAACAAAGAACTTAACTTTAGCAATGCAGCACAGAGAGTCTGTTCTAGGATGCTTCAGAAACTTGCCGCGGTATAAACACACGCATAGAGAGGCCACAGCGCCTTAACGCACCTCGTGCAGTGAGAATGGGAGATTTTCATCATACAGTACGGTGGTAGATTCACTGATTCTAAAGGGAGTGTTATATTATATTTGCATTGCAGTCATTAGGATAACAGAGGTAGTAAAACCTGGTTCAGGCTGAATTAATTACGATGTATCATAATCAGTCTGTATATAGTAAACATAAACATTCATCTCAGTAACGTCTATAGGCGTTAATTAGAATTACGATGCGATCAAATGGCGCTAAACATACGCACGTGAATTACACGCGCATCACTTCTCCGCATTCAATATGAACTGAACTACAACATCACCCTCATGATAACGGTCAGACATACAGCGGTAACATTATAGCAATATGACGGGTAAAGAAAGATTCATTCATTTACATTCTGGCACGCACATTTACAACTCACTCACTGACAATAGCAGAGAATGAAACCGAAAGTAACTTGAACAACTCCGGCAGATCTACAGTCAGCGCTCTGTACACGCACAACTTAATCATATGTCAAGAGAAAAGTCTACCTTTACAAAACGAATAAGGAATTTAGTACATAGATAATTAATTAAATTAGCACGATAGTATCGTGTATCGGCGATCTCTCAGGCTGACGATAGGGCGATATGAAAATTGAGCATATCGCCCAACACTAGTGTAGGGCTCCTTAAATGGCCACCAAACAGGAAGTTACCCATGAGGCAGCAGAGGGAGCGAGAACAGTCAGTGCATGGGTGAGGGCTCCCTCTGCTAGCTTGGCATTACATTGGTTCATGTTCATTTGGTTTAGTCATGCCCATATTTGTACTTCCCACTGTTATCTTGTTTAGCCACTCCCCTGTTTCCGTGTATAAATAGTTCCTTGTTCCACACTCCCTTTGTCCGATCTTAACGTCTCATGGTGGTTGTCTGCTCCTCGGGTTTTGTTTTCAAGTTTTCTACATGTTTTTTATTCCTTGTCTTTTGTTTTGCTTGTTTAATAATAAATCAGTGTTTTGTTTATACTAATGTTTTCCTTGTGTTTCCCTGGATCCTTGTCTCTCCCTCACCTGTGACAGAATGTTAGTCAGTAAATTGAAATGACCGTTAATTTTTAAATTACGCGAGCGCACGGCTTTGTGTGAAAAACAGGAGAAAGCGCATGCTGGCGAAGAGCGTGCAGATCAGAGGCGTGCAGTAAAGAAATAAATCTAGTGTTTATTATATGATTTTCAGACTATGATTAACCTTTGCTTATTTTTAGCTATAAAATTGTAATTATATTATAAGTCTATACTATGCTATTCCGTTGCAGTCTATGGAGAGTAAGGAAGCTCTTGGATTTCATAACAAATATCTTAATTTGTGTTCTGAAAATGAATGAAGGTTTTACGGGTTTGGACCAACATGAGGGTGAAAATTAATGACAGAAGTTTCATTTTTGGGTGAATTATCCATTTAAGGTTAAGGTCTACAAATGATCAAACATGCACTTAAATATTTTGTATCATAATTCAACAGCAATGCACATTTGTCTGAGACTGTCTCAAACTCTGCCTCCACTTTACTGATGTATGTGTATTTTAGCATGCCATGTTCAACAATTATACTGCAATGTATATACCATTTCACCATGATTTTGTGAAGACACAATAGGGATGAGAACGGAGACTGAGATGAAAACCAGGGTGAAGGTGAAAACCAAAGAGTTTTATTGACAAGGTTGGTACATTGAAGTGCAAGGAAGTATTGAGCAGTAATGATGCTTAAGTCCATTGTAGGGTATTTGTGTAGATAGAATCCAATGGGTGATGATTTGGGAATGTCCTGGAGATTAGTTTGATGGCCAGGAGTTCACGGTTTCCAACGTTGTAGTTTTGCTTCAGCGGAGACAGCTTACATGAATAGTAGTCAAAGGGAGGAGGAGAGGAGGCTCACCGACTGCTTGGGACCACTCCTACTCCTGTGGTGGAGTCGTCAACTCCAACTGGGAAGGGAAGTTCAGGGTCCGGATGGTGTAGTAAAGGAGCGGTGCTGAATATGGTTTTAAGTTGTTGGAATGCTTTGTGGGCCGCGAGGTTCCAGGAGAGGTGTTTGGGTTTACCCTGCAGGAGGGAGGTAAGCGGAGCTGTGATCTTACTGTAGTTCTGGATGAAACATCGGTAGAAATTTGAAAAACCTAGAAAACGTTGGAGTTCTTTCACAGTACCGGGTGTGAGCCAATCCTGTATGGCCTGAACCTTCCCCTGGTCCATCTGCACACCCTCTTCACTCAAAATATATCCAAGTAACTGGGGAGAGTGTTGATGGAACTCACACTTCTCCAATTTGAGGTAGAGCTGGTGTTCTTGGAGATTCATTAGGACCTACTGGACGTGCTGGCTATGTTCGGCCTTGTTCCGCGAGTAAATCAAGATGTCATCTATGTAGACCACAACAAAACGATGGAGATACTCCCGGAACACCTCATTCATAAATGTTTGGAAGACGGCAAGACTTATCCGGTATGAATAGTGTCCGGTAGGTGTTATGAAGGCCGTCTTCCACTCATCTCCAGCTCGGATTTGTATGAGGTTGTAAGCACTCCGCAGGTCCAACTTGGAGAAAATATTTGCCCTCTGGAGTTCTTCAAGGGCAGCAGGGACCAGAGGAAGTGGGTAGAGTTGTTGGATGATCTGAGAGTTGAGCTGGCGATAATTGATGCACGGCTCCAGCCTTGATTGTATAAAACCAATTTGATCCTCTCCTATTAAATTTGGTAATGTACCTTCTCTTAGCTAGAACTTTACTTAATATTTTTGCGTCTGAATTTAACAAGCTAATTGGCCGCATATTTTCACACTTTGTGTTTGTTTTTCCTGGTTTTGATAATAATGTAATTGAAGCTCCTCTCATTGATGTAGGCAAAAGATCTTGAAGATACGCCTCTACTATCATTTCCATAAAAGGAGTTAGCAACTTTTCATTAAACGTCTTATAAATTTCTATAGGAAGCCCGTCTGGACCCGCAGCTTTTCCTGATTCCATAGAGTCGATGGCTATTGCAATTTCTTGTAATGTGAAGTCTTCATCTAATTAGTTTTTTTTTCTTTAACTGAAATCTGAGGTATATTTACACTATCTAAAAATTGCTTCTGGATATCTACATTTAGTGAGCATTGCTTCATTGATCTCTCCTGGGTCAACTATATGTCCAGTTGAACTCTCAATTGTTGTGATTGTATACTCTGTTTGTTGTTGTCGAATTTGCCAAGCAAGTAACCGTCCTGTTTTATCTCCATATTCATAAAAATTTAGTTTCAACCTTAGAACTTTTGACGCTGCTCTACTTGCTGACAATTCATTATATCGGGACCTAAGTAATAAAAGTTTCTCTTTTGCTTCTGCTGTATCTATGGTTTTCTGGAAAATATTATTTTCTAGTTTTTTTAATTTGATCTTCTAATTGTTTCATTTCTTGTCTAGATTTCCTAGCATTTGAACTACAAAACCCAATTATATGTCCTCGAATAAAAGCTTTGAATGCTTCCCATCTAATACAAGCAGATGTTTCAGACTTATTAATTTCAAAATACAAATCAATTTGTTTGCCCACATATTCTACAAACTCTGAATCATTAAGCCATCCGATCTGAAAACGCCATTAAGGGGGATTTTTTAAAATAAATTTTGTAGTTTTGTATGATAAAGATACTGCAGCATGGTCAGATATGACTATACTGTAATAACTACAGTCTGTTATATTGTTAAGCAATTGTGTGGAAATTAGGTAGTAATCAATACGTGAATGTGTTTGATGCATACCAGAATAACAGGAATATGATACTGCTGCAGGATTAAGATCCCTCCAAACATATAATAAATTAAGGTCATAAATTCCAGTATCACCTGGCTTTAGTATGCATTTTATCAATCCCTGTTGAACGATCTTTAGTAGGATCTAGTACACAATTCATATCCCCTGCAATAAAATAGTATCCAGGCAAATTAGCAATTAACAAAAACAATCATTAAAAATGTAGGATTGTCATCATTTGGACCATAAATGTTAATTACATTTATCTTTTTTGACAAAAATGTACATTGTAAGACAATATATCTTCCTAGTGTCTCCTTAGTTACTTTCTGAACCTGTATTGGGATTGATTTATGAATTAAAGTCATTACTCCTCTTGCATTAGAAGTGTGACAAGCAGCAAATACCTGACCTTGCCATCTCCGACGAATCCTAATCGTTTCACTTTTTACCATGTGAGTTTCCTGAAGAAATACTACTTGTGCTTGTAATTGTTTGATCCTATCCAGTACCTGCTTTATTTTTTTAATATTGCCCAATCCTCTTCAATTCCAAGTTACAAATTTCACATTTCCTGTCTCCCCATGATCTGTTACATTTCCTATTAAGAGGTATTTTGCCTTTTACAAACTCAACAATCTTAAATACTGAGAAGCAAAAAATGAAAATATAAACAATAATGAACAACACTCCTATTCTTAAAGAAAATTCAACATCAACCCCGATTTCCCCAGTAGTGTCCATACTACTGCTTTTAACCCACCACCCCTTTCTCTCCGTATATGGTGCTGATTGGTCCACACACCCGTGAGGAACTATCAGGTACTTCTGTCTATATTTGTCACAAACAACCCTATTTGTAACATTATTCTTACATATTATATCAAACTATAAACACACTTTTTCCACATTTCCAGAGAACAATAACACCTGAATACCTTTGATTATTATTTTACAAATTAGTCTCCATTAATCACTATCGAGTCTTCACACCAAAAAGAGGATAACGTTCATGGTATATGATCTGAATTATTTTACACAATTATTTTACATTCAGGATTTAAGTAGTCCAGTTGGATTGAGCCCACCTTTATTCTGTGTCTAATTCTTCAATGAAGCTTTCGACTGCCTCGGGTGTGTCAAACACCCTTGATTTCTCCTGGTGAGTAAGAAGTAGATGGGCGGGATATATGATCCTGTGTTTACCGATTTCTCTCTCTCGCAGCTTCTGTCTCACTCCATTACACGCTCTTTGTTTCCTGTGAACTTCAAACGAAACATCTCGGATGAAAGCGAAGAGTGTGCTCCTTGAATGAAATCACCCCCTTGGACCTGGCCGCTCTAAGCACCTGTTCTTTTTGCTTGAAGTTTAGGAACTTAATTATTAGTGTTCTTGGTAGTGTAATGGCAACCCGTCTTCTGTTCCGAGCATCCATGTTTCGTTGTGGGCCGACTATATGTGCGTGCTCTATAACTAATGATGTACTCGAGTCCATTTCCAATATTTTTGGAATCCAGGCCGCCAAAAACGCACATGCATCGTCTCCCTCTTCCCGCTCCGGCAAACCCACCAGCCTCAGGTTGTTCCGTCTGTTTCTGTTTTCCATGTCGTCCACCTTGTCAGTCAGTTTCTTAACTTGTGATCATACATAAACTCTGCAGGACTGAGTTTAGACACCCTGACAAATATGTGAATTTGAATCATGTATAGTCACCGAAAGTCCTCGCATGCCTGTGCATCATTGAAAATAGAGAGAGGTCCAAGTAGCAAGCGTGTTTTCTAACACCAGTGAAATGTACTGTTATAATGTTGACTGAGTTGACGTCACATGAAGAGGAAGTAAAATAATGTGTATGCTCTCTGTGTCTATTGTTTCCATAATGTTGTCTTTGATTTGCATGTTTTATTACACAGTGTGCAAACAGGAACATACAGGCCCTCCAGTCACATTCAAATCAACACACTTCTGGAGAATTACAACAACAGAGCAACACTGACAGAGAGAGAAAAAAACACACAAGGTAGATAATGAAAAGAGCTTTTGTTTAGAGTAATAAACAAATGATGTGACGCTGAATGAGGGATAAGAGCAGATATAAGAATCATGTTACAGCTGCAGACAGAAACATCAGACTCAGGACAGAGACAAAAACCTCTGAAGTAAGAACAACTCACATCTTCATTCTTTAACTAGAATTAGACTTTTGACATGTTAATATTGTCTTAATCATTGTGAATGGTGCATTTATCTTCCTGTTAAGATGGATTTTTAAGTATCGCTGAAATCATGTTTTACATCAAAATGAGTCTATAAACACTTGAAATCTGAGTTTATCTGTACTTTACCTCCACAGAAATGGACCAAACTCTGTTGTTCATTCTTCTTCTCACTGGTGAGTGTGTTTGTGGTTTTATTTATGGTTTCTAGTTTCTAGGTTTGATCCTGATATGAAAAGCATTAAAGCAAAGCCTCTCTTTCACAGCTCTCTGCTCCGTATCTGAATGTGTTCAGCATCAGTATCACTTTTTAAATGAGAAGAAGAACTGGACTGAAGCTCAGAGATACTGCAGAGAGAAATACTCAGATCTGGCCACCGTTGACAACATGAACGACATGAACGAGCTGAAGAAGAGTGTGAATGATAGAAGTGTTCAGTTACTCTGGATCGGTCTGTTCAGAGTCAGAGACTCATGGCAGTGGTCAGATCAGAGTAACTCCTCATTCAGATACTGGTACGCTGGTGAACCTAATAATGTTAGCCCTGGTGAAAACTGTACAGCTGTCAAACTGAACACTCAGGGACAATGGCATGACAACTTTTGCACCAACAAATTTCCTTTCATGTGTCATGAAGGTGAGTAGATCCTCACAAAACACACTCAATCCATCATCACCTCCAGATCTCTTAAAGTTCACGCTACATGTCTGACACGACAAATTCATCCACAGTGTTTGTTCTGCATGTTGTTGTTGATCAGTCTCTCTCTAGTTTCTGCTTGTGGTTTGTTTTGTGTCCAGATAAACTGATTGTGGTCAAAGAGAATGTGACGTGGTCTGAAGCTCTGAGATACTGCAGACAGAATCATGTGGATCTGGTGTCGGTTCATTCAGAAGAGATTCAGCGGCGTGTGATGAACGTGGTTAAACGGGCGTCTACTGCGGCGGTGTGGTTGGGTTTACACAACTACTGCATCATGAACATGTGGCTCTGGGTGAGTGGAGAGATGGTGTGCTATCACAACTGGGCTCCAGGGAACGGAACCACACCAGAAAACTGCAGCCTCGAGAACAGAAAAGGAGCAGTTCAGTCTGGAGGAGATCAGCGCTGGATCAGCCTTCCTGAATCTCACAAACTCAACTTCATCTGCAGCACATATTAAGATGAGGAACACACTCATGTGTTTACTTACATTAATGGTTTTCATAGGCTACTTCATTAGTTTTCTGATTTACTTTTATGTTTGAGTTGTTCTTTAGTAAGTTCTGGGTGAATCTGCTCATGGGGTTTTAAAAGTGGCAAGTGGGTTCTATTACGTTTGCGTCTTTTAAGAAATTTGTTGTACACAGAGACCCGTTTCTAAAAGGATGTTATGTTAACCTTGAAATAAGGGAAACTCTGGGTTCTCAAGGGTTGCAAAAAAAAACACCAACAACAAAAAAAAACAACAACAACACAGCGTCAAAGAAATATATAGCATTATAAATGTAATATAACATATATGTAAAATCAATAACTTATCTTAATAAAATATACATAAACAAACACAGTGTTTTTTTTGTTCTCACCATGCAAATGTAATATTCTGACATCTATACAATCACACTGTGTTAGTTCTAGGAACTAACCAAGTCCCCCCTCGGGCAGTTTTCCTGGTTGCATTTGCATCAGAAGCAGGAACTCTGAAATATTTTTACATTTTCTTGCATCACTGATAGCGCCTATTGAAATATTTTATAATTAATTCTGAAGTAGGAGCTAATTTAGTTCGGAAAAAAATGGTCTACTTAGAACTAAAACCATTCCTAGTTCCTACAGTGCGAATGTGCCAAAAAGCAGCTACTTCTGCCAATAGTTCTAGGAACTTTGAAAAAACTCCTAGTGTTTAAGCGCCTATGTTCCTCCTGTCAAGAAACATCCCGTGGATATCACATGCTCTTGAAATGCTGTAGATCAGTACCCGCTGACGGTGGTCCATCTACATATAAGGATATAGCTTCATGAGATCTGGGGCCTCATGTACAAACACTTGCGTTGAATTAATACTTAAAACATTGCGTACGGACAAAGCTGTAAATGTGCGTACGCAGTAAAAAAATCAGATGTATGAAACACTGCGTACGGGGAATTCCACGCATAATCTCTTTGTACATCCGAATTAACGTGAAATTGAGCGCACATGCACGAGCGCAAAACCCCTCCCTGCCTCCTCCCCCGTATTAATATGGTAATGACTCCACTTTGGCAAAACAAAACGAAAAAGCAAGCAAGAGAAACTTCACAGAATGTGAATTGAAGGTGCTCCTATCGGAGGTAGACCGGAGAAAAACTGTTATTTGCAAGTTTGTAAAAAAATCAATAGAAAAAATAGAGTGGGAGAGTTTAGCTGACGCGGTTAACGCAGTGGGGTCTGAACATCGCACTGTGAACGAATTAAAAAAGAAATGGTCTGATGTAAATATGCAGGTAAGAGGAGAACAGCGGCGACTTGTAAACGTTTCAGCACATCAGTCAGAGTCATAGAGCGGAAGCAGATGAACGTCTTTGTCTTGTAATGGTAAAATATATTGTTGTTTGAATAAGTGCAACGTTGTCTTAAAGTAGGCCTATGTCTATAAAGGTTCATATAATGCATCACCACACGGTGTGATGTTGACATAATGTGATTTAGTTTGACACAAAGCAACCGAGTGATCCTTGTTAGCTAGGTAAAATATATTATAAGAAATTTCTATTTTGATTTTGTGGCTATCTGCTGAATTTGCTGATGCTTGTAAATTACATGATGTAATTTATTAACATTTCATCATATTATATAGCCTATATAGCCATTGAGAGGGACATCCCAGTGGATCACAGTGTTTTTTTAATTAGTTTACATAAGATATATATATATATATATACATATACATAAGATATATACATAAGATACCATCTATATGTATATATTATATGTATAAAAGTTATTAATACTAATTAAATATAATATAAGAATATTATTGTGTGTTTTTTTTTTTTGGTGGTGGAGGGGTTAGGGGGGGGGGGGGGGTGCCCTTTTTTCAGTTTCAGCACATGCCCGTCAAAAGGTCTGTGCACGGCCCTGCTCTTCGGATTCGGCCATTGACAATGTCCTCCAATAAGGCCAACACTGCCATTGCCATAGACTAAGGGTTGTATACATTTGCAAATGCTTTTATATGTTCTAAATCATATAATTGGTAGAAAAATATTGTCAATTAACCTATTTTATCAATTATAAATTAATAGCAATGTTTTTCACATGTGTTGGTGCGATACTTTGTAGTGTGCAATTTAACATAATTGCCTCTAGGAGTCGCCAAGGGAAATAAAACAAACACGCACAAGAAATACACGTACGCCAGACATGAAGTTGGCGCAGATCAACGCACATTCTCACGTTAATTTCATCGCTAGTAAATCCAAACGTGAGCGTGAAATCTGGCATACGTAAAGTTTTTGTGTGTACGCAGCGTTGATACGTGAGGTCTTCAGGGTTATGCCTCATCACCCACAAACCTGTACGGCACTGTTCTGTAAAAGATGTTTACTTCAGCAAATCAGCACAGTGCTTAAACAACAAATTTTTTGACACTAACACTAAAACTAAAAAGTTTTTGGGACTGAATTAATACTACTGCATATCACAAGTGAGTAAACCCCTCACATTTTAGCAACCATTTTAGTATATCTTCTATAAAAGATATACTATAAGATGGACTAGGCCATCAGAGGTTCATTAACACCCTGATACCGAGTTACACTACAGTGGTCAGGGTCATACAGAGGTTTTCCAAGATGGGTTCCATTCAGAACAGGGCTCGCAAGGGTTGATTAACGAAGTTGAGCACTCGTTCTGTGCGTCAGGTTCAAAAAACAATGCATGAGTGCTGCCAGTATTGCTTTAAAGGTTGCAGAAGTAGAAGGTCAGCTTGTCAGTGCTCAGACCATACGTCACACAACAAGTCGGTTTGCATAGGCAGAAGGAAGCCTCATCCGAAGCTGGCTTACAAGAAAGCCTCCAAACAGTTTGCTAAAAACAACCTGTCCAAGAGCATGAACCAAGTCCTGTGGTCTGATGAGATTATAAGATAAACTTGTTTGGCTCAGATGGTGTCCAGCATGTGTGGCGATGCCCTGGTGAGGAGTACCAAGAAAATTTGGTCTTGAATACAGTCAAGCATGGTGGTGGTAGCATCATGGTCTGTCCTTCCCTCCAGAAACTAGGCCGAACGGCAGTTTTCCAACATAATGATCCCAAACACATCACCAAGGTGCTGAGGAAGCTGAAGGTGATGGGATGGCCAAGTATGTATATTAGTATATTACAGTTTTTCTCAATTGCTTAAACACATTTCTTGAAATGATGCCTCTTATTTGCGAAACCCTGCTGAAAAAACCAGCATATGCTGGTTTTTTCAGCAGGGAACTCTAAACACAAATTGACAACTTCTAACTCAATTCCCCAAACGTCATATATTGAGGTCAAAATGAAGCTCTCCGCTCAAAACAACTCAATCTTGCTGAAAAACCAAACTTTGCTCTCAGACTGTCATGATCTGGGCTGTGGGGCTTCCCTCAGCCACCTGAGGTCGCTGTTTTCCCTGCACTGCACTTCCCTGATTGTAACACCTGTCTTGTCATTAGCACTCATCAATGCTCTCACCTGTTCACAATTATCTGGTCTATAAGAACTCTCATTTCCCACTACTCATTCTGGCTGCATTGTCTTCTGTGTGGTTTGTTTCTGTGTTACTTATCCTGGCTCCTAGACCGTGTTTCCTGTTTTGTTTATCTTTGGTTTTGTATTCAAGTCGTGTTCTGCCGTGTTGGCCTTTTGGTTTTGTTTGCTCGTTTGTTAATTTGTGTTTATTCAATAAATATCTTCTTCCCCGCATTTGGACCCAGATCTCCTCCATCTCACCGTGACACAGACATGACACACAAATCCTCAACACACACACACACACACACACACACACACTACAACACAGTTTTACACACTGATGAGATCAATTCAAAACAATACTACGAAAACAATACAAATAAAAAACTTTTCACATGATGAACACAACAAATCTATGCATTTGCAACTGTTTTATTCCTTATTTTAATGTACTGTAGAACAGCGGTTCCCAATTCCAGTCCTCGTGCCCCACCGCTCTGCACATTTTGCATGTCTTTCTTAGTTAACACACCTGATTCAGATAACCAGCTCATTAGAAGTGAGGTCTGTGCAGAAACTGCGATCCGATTGACATGGTTCCTGCAAAGTGTTCATTGCTCCATGCTCCCTAAGCGGGGGAAATCTGTTTACTATACTTCGAAACATTCATTCACATATTTGCGTTATGCCACCGCATGTAGCGTCTTCACACACAGATGAAACTTACTAGAGAAGTGTGACATAAGTGCATCTGTAAATAAATGCATTTTAAATTTACGTCTCGCGTGCTTTAATGACCTTCAGATAGAACACATACGCTCGCTTTGAACTAATGAATAATGGCGGAATATCCTGTGATGTCCACTTCGAAGGGTAGTAACGTTGGAATAGAAAAAACGTCAGAAACACACAAAATATGCAGATCGGTGGATCGCGAGGACTGGAATTGGGAACCGCTGCTGTAGAGTACAGTACAAAACAGAAAACAACAACAAAAATAATTATTCTGCCCAGCATCCTGTCTTTGGTCTGGGACATTCAAAAAAATATGTTTTGCAAAAGATCAGTGACTTCTAGAAGCAACTAGAAAGTGAAGCACTCATGATCTGTCAGATATTTAAGCAATGATCTATAGTAGTCAACATTTGAAGTGGATCAAAAAAAAAAAAAGATCAAAGTTGTCCTAAGACAAGAGCGCTTATTATTTTGGTTTTAGAACAACTTTGATGAAAGTTTTTGATCCACGTCAAATTTTGACTACTGTACATGCCACAGTTAAAGAGCGTTGTTAGGGATGACACAGAAACTGCACTCAGTAGCTGCGTTTCCATTACAGATTTGTGCAAAACTTTGGTCCTATTTTATAAATGTCAGCGCTGTATAATGACAGTGTTTCCATTAACCGACTGAAACTTTTTTAACTCACGCAATAAGTTATGGCAATGGATTTTTGTAGGATTTTGGCTATATTTAATAGAATGTGATCTGTAAATGCAAAAAAAAAAAACATGTTTCATTGCTGTTTTGAAGAAATATTCCTTTTTCAAATTGCCTGAAGAACCACCTTATGTCAGGGTTGTGTGCAGGACGAGACGAGACGAGAGACAAGATAAACAATTAACAATATATTTTATATAATACTTCAAGAAGAACAATGGAGCAGGTTTATTTCATGTAAACAGGATTTAGGCTGCACTCCTGACAGGTTATGATTGGTTGAAATGGCGAGGTCACATCTGATTGGTTAAAGAGCACGACTGACGCGGACTGACTCACGTGGGGAAAAAAAGTATCTTGCAAGAAAGTATATATATATATATATATATATATATCACAGGTTCCAAAAAATATTTGGCAGCACAACTGTTGATATTATCCAACATTGATCATTCTAATAATAAATCAGCATATTAGAATGATTTCTGAAGGATCATGTGACACTTAAGACTGGAGTAACAGCTGATAAAAATTCAGCTTTTCATCACAGGAATAAATTCTATTTTAAAGTATGTTAAGATAATAATAAAAAAAACATTATTTTATATTGTAAAAACATTTTGCAATATTACTGTTTTTTCTGTAGTTTTAATCAAATAAATGCAGCCCTGATGAGTATAAGAGACTTCTTTAAAGACTATTACAAGTCTTACTGACCCCAAACTTTTGAACGGTAGTGTATAAAAAAATAAAATAAAAAAACATATCAAGGAAAAAACATGTAACATGGGCAGCATTAACGCATTTAATGTGTTCACAACTTTTTGCCAGCCCTCTCTCCTTGCTTTTCCAGCCTTTGCAGTGTTCCCTTGCGTTTTAAATAAACTCTGAAACTCCTGAAATCCCTAAATCAAGAGCTCTTGCTCTGCTGCAGAAAAATACTGAGCGCGCTCCTTCGTCATGTTCGCCGACCAATCAAAAAGTTGCCGATCAATGTTTCTACTATCGATACGTAGCCCCTTTTAAGCCGCCCAGTGATCTCAAATAACTTCATCCAGCTA
>NC_133364.1:56184255-56269255 GCF_049309525.1 Garra rufa
ACACACACACACACACACACACACACACACACACACACACACACAGACACACACACACACACACACACACACACACACACACACACACACACACACACACACACACACACACACACACAAACAAACATTAAAATAAAAGATTAAATAAAACACATTTATATTAACATTCATTACCATTAACAAATTATTTAGAATAATTAAAATATAAATATACAATATAAATAACAATATAAACGTTTATGGACTAATGTAATATATTTATAAATATACGAATATAAAGTATATAGGAAACGCCGGTTTGACAGCTTCTTTACATACATTTTGCTTGCTCTCAGTACCCGTACCGTAAGTGCGCGATTACACGCGCAAGAAAAAAAAGTGCGGCTGGCTTGACCGTGTATTTTAAGGCACGGCTGGCTTGACCAGCAGTGTACCACTGGTACTTAAGAAAACCTGGTACCGTAACGTTTACATTTGTTTAGTTCCGACTTGGTCCCGGGACTTTTAAAATACACAGAAGCACATGGGCATGGATATCTGCGTACATAGTCTTCGGTTAAACTGCGTTGTTTTTAGAAGCGTCAATTCAGTTGTGGCATATAGCCTAGTTTAATTTCTTTATTTCGGGATTATCAAAGTAAATTATTACTCAAATTTGAGATTTTACTGGGGGCACAGCAGATTTTCACTGGGGCACGTGCCCCAGTAAAAAGGGTCTAGCAACGCACGTATTAATATTAATAATAGAAGAATATAATTAAAATTATTTTATTTTACAGCAACTCTAACACTATTATTATTATTATTATTATTATTATTATTATTATTGATTAACTATAATTGTAATAATAATAATAAGGAATTTAAAAAATACCATAAATATTTTGGTTATTATTATTAAATTTAAATTATCAAAAAAAAAATCCATATATTTCTTTGCTCAAATAAAATAAAAAATAAATTATAATATAAAATTATCTTAATCTTTTTTATTATTATTTTTATTAATAATACTAATAATTATATTTTACTTTACAGTGCAATATGATTAATAATATTTTTTATTTAATTGGTGTATTTAAAATAAATGTAATTACATTATAAATAATAAAATAAAACATTTATATAAAATTAAAACTAACCAAAATATGTAATACCATTTTATTAGAACATTTTATTATAATTTTGAAAATAAATAAAAAAATGCCAAGAAAGAAATGTATAACAATTGAAATAATCCAACTGTACTTTAAAATAAAAAAGGAATATTTAATGATAATGAAAAAAAAATCATAATAGCATTTTCTTTAATATTATATTAATCAATCAATCAATAATAATAAAAATGATAATAAAAATACTAATAAATGTTAATTTAGATTACAATAGTATTGTCGCAATTATAATATTATTATCATCCGAAAATAAAAATCATGTTGGTTAATATTATTAATAAATAAAATATGATTGCAGTGATAAGAGTTTTTGGTAACACTTTACAATAATGTGTGGTTTGTTAACATTAGTTCATGTATTAACTAACATGAAAGAACAATGAAATGTACATTTATTACTATTTATGAATCTTTCTAAAGTTAGTTCAAATACAGTTGAGTGTTAGTTAATGTTAGTTGACAGAGCATTAACTAATGTTATCAAACACAACTCCTGATTTTAATAATGCATTAGTAAATGATCAAATTAACATGAACTAAGATTAATAAATGCTATTATTGTTCATATAGTTCTGTCATGACCGGGGCTGTGGGTTTTCCCTCAGCCACCTGAGGTCGCTGTTTGCACTGCACTCCTCTGATTCATCACGTCTGTTTTGTCATTACCACTGATTCACACACAGCTGTTCACTATCTGGACTCTGTATAAGAACACTCACTCTTCATTCCGTTTTCAGGTCTGCATTGTCTTGTGTTTTTGATGTTCTTTTGTGTTCCTGAATTCCTGGCTTTAGATTCTGTTCTTGATCTTGTTTATTTTGTGTTTCAGCTTATGTTTAGTTTTGTGCCGTGTTGGCCTTTTGCTTTGTTAATGTTTATTTGTGTTTTGTTTAATTAAAACCATCCTAACCTGCTTTTGGACCCAGACCTTCCTTACTAATACGTGACAAGTTCATGTTAATTAATAAACCTTGAAAATTGGAAAGAGTTACCAAGTTTTTTATAATTTACTTTTATTTTTACTTTTATTATTTACTAATTATGAATAATTAAATAATTATACATTATTGATATTCTTTTGTGAACTGAAATGAAAATTGAATACTTTTGTTATTTAAAATAATATTTATAGCAATTTAAAGTATAATCATTATATTTTAACTACTATTGAAATATTAATATTGCACTCTAAAATAAAATGTTAGTGTTTAATATTAATTAATAAGAACGTATTTTATTGTCTTATTATAACAATAAATAAATGTTATGAATGCTGTAATCCCATCATACTGTAAAAAAAAAATATATATATAATTATATAATAATTGCGGGTCGAGAAAACGTGCAAGACAGATAGAGAGGCATAATTAATTTGAGTTGTTCAAAGGACAAAATAAACTCATCTTTTTTCTTTTGATGACCTGGTCAATCAATTCCCGCCTCCTTGTCTGTTCGTGACCACAAGCGCCTCAATCTCGATCGCATCGTCAGACAATAACTGATCGTTGCTTTGTAATTTTTTTTTCGATTTGATCAGTAAAAAGATTAACGTCATAATTATTACCAGGTGTTAAACGACGTCAACGGGCGATTTTAAAGATTCTCCGCTCATGCATAAATTGATCACACAACCATCGCCGCCAATTTGACACTATTTTGTCCATGGTATTGTGCAAGGCTAGTAGGTTGCTAGATCTGTAGACCTTATCTCCCTCATATTCATAGTCCTCCGCAACTGTACAGTGTTAAATTGGGGCCTATGTATAACTCGATAACCGTTTATGACCCCACCTCGTCGTGTCAGTGTGTCGATGTTTGAGCGACTCAACTCTGGCACATCCGAAGCAGGAGCCGCATTGGAAGTCGACGGTCGTGCATCGTTGATACAACCTGTAGCCATGTCTGACTGTCGTGATGTATTAGATGATAGGTTGTTGTGGGAGGTTGACGGACAGTTGATCAGTTGATCTGTAGAGGGGTCAGCATTGGCGGTCATAGGCAAGGCAAGGCAAGGCAAGTTTATTTATATAGCACATTTCATACACAATGGTAATTCAAAGTGCTGTATATTAAAATGAATTAAAATCACAATAGAACATCACATCACATCACATAAAAAGCATAAAAATCATCTTACGTCTATACAGATATAGTCAGACTATACTCTGTCTTACCTTACTCAATAAAACAGTAATTACTAATCAGACAGTCAGACTGTACTCTGGAATTAAAATCACAATATAACATCACATCACATAAAAAAAGCATAAAAATAATAAACAGAAGAACATTTTAAATGATTTTAAAATTGATTTAAATTAATTAACACAGTAGAAATGGTTATCACACTAACAACAATGAAAACAGAATTTAAGAACATTTAAGATGATTTGAAAAATCGATTTTGAAATTAATTTGCACAGTAAAATGATTATACATAAAATAATGCAATCTGTTCAGACGTAGCACAGTGCTCATTCAATAAATGCACAACTAAACAGGTGAGTTTCGAGTCTGCATTTAAATGTGTCTAATGTATTAGCACATCTGATCTCTTCTGGAAGCTGATTCCAACTGCGGGCGGCATAATAGCTAAAAGCGGATTCCCCTTGTTTTGTGTGAACCCTTGATATTACTAACTGACTCGATCCTAGTGATCTGAGTTGTCTGTTAGGTTTATATTCAGTGAGCATATCTGCAATGTATGTAGGTCCTAGGCCATTGAGTGCTTTATAAACAAGTAAAAGTACTTTAAAATCCATCCGTCAGGTCGAGTAGGTCAGCATTGGCGGTCATAGGTCGAGTACCGCCATTATTACCTGCAGCTACCGAATGCTCTGATGATAAAGGGATAGTCGTGGAAGGCGTAGTGTCTGTGGTTGATGCAGAAGTGTTGGAAATGTCTAATACACCACCGCTCTGCATCACATTTCGTCGCAAACCCCGGGCGTGAATATTGCTTCATGCTGTTCATACAAATTATCTGTCACCACCTGAGCCCTAGCATCCTGAAAATCCATCCGGTTATGGACACTGGCTGTGGTATTACACAACTCTTCGTGCAGAGCAACAAGCTGTTCAGTGTTTTCCTGAATCAAACCATTCTGAATGTCAATTCGGTTATGGGCCTCAGCCACACTATTACGCGATTCTTGTCGCAAAGCAATAAATTGTTGGTTATTTTCCTGAATCAGAGTAAGAGCTGAGCTGAACCATCGGCGTTGATTCGGTTTCCGGGTCTTGTTCTTCTTGTTCTACGTCTACCTCTTCTTCTGACTCCAATGGGTCTTGAAATGCAAAAGGTGTTTGCCGATGTCTCACCGGTGAATCTGTGTCTCCCATGCATTCAACTGCGTCTCTGTCCAGTCTGTCTGCAAAGGGAAAGCACATAAATAAATGAAAATAAAGTTTTAACTATAGCTAGGGAGTGAACAGTATCAAAGAAAGTAAATCATATAGATAAAGAATGATTAACGCATGATCTTACCGACGTCTGCTTCTTCATCTTCTCTGGCGGGGGTTTCTGGATCTTCAGCTCTTCTCGTTGGTGAAACACGTGCAACTTTCGGGTTCGCCCAATGACCGCTCTTCCGGTCTAGTTCGCTTCAGTGTTTGACTAGTGCTGTTGCTTGGTCCAGGCTCTTGATCCTCCTCTTCTTGTGTCAAATCAATAAATGCTGTGTGATCTATAAAGAATATATTACATATTATGTCAGACATAATATTTTACTGTCAGATAAGTTAAATTACAAGCTACAGCATAAATATATTGATACTTACCGCGTGTGACTCTAGGTCCGTTAATCACTATCTTTTCAGCTACGGAACAAAATAAATATTAATCATATTTAATGGATAGAAATGTATGTCGCAAAGAAATAAATTCAATTCTGATCTTACCTATTGAATCAATTTGATCAAAAGCCAATTCTTCCATAGAAATAGGATCTCTAATACCTATGATAAAAACAATAGTTAGCCTGATACATATCATCTGTGAAATAGTACTGATAAAACCATGGTATATCATCATTTATCAAACAATGTAATTATCTTCTAATTCGCCCATCATCAGCTGTCGACTGCATGAGTTCAGGACAACCTCACAGCTTTTATCTCTATTAAAAACATCCATATAAATTATGCTCATAGATGACAATACATTTAATAGAACAATAAAACTAAACAAATAGTCTTTAAACTGTAAGACATATGATTAAATAAATGTGTTCCAGAGTTAAAATAAATAAAACTAACAAAATATTAAGTTTTAATTAGTCACATAATTCTTACTGCTTTAGAACATTATTAAATATAATAAATAACATTTATTCTGTAAGACATATGATTAAATATATGTGTTCCAGAGTTAAAATAAATAAAACTAACAAAATATTAAGTTTTAATTAGTCACATAATTCTTACTGCTTTAGAACATTATTAAATATAATAAATAACATTTATTCTGCAAGACATATGACTAAATACATATGCTCCTGAATTAAAATAAAACTAATAAAGCATTACATTTGAACTAGACACATCATTTATTCATCTACCATGAATTCTTACTGCTTTATTAAATGAAGTTAATAGTATTTATTCTGTAAGACATATAATTAAATATGTGTTCCAGAGTTAAAATAAATAGACATTAATAAAATGTAAATAATAAATATCTAAAACATTTGAACTAAACACATAATAAAACACATAAAAATAAATAGCAAATAATAAAACAAGAAATTATATTCTGTGCAATTTTGTTTAAATGTTATAATAAGATGTAGTTAATGAATATTAATCAACTGTCATAGCATTACCAACCGCACTAAATTAGACATCAAGTGCAGTACCACTGACAACCTCCAGAGAAAGAAAACAAAAAAAAGGTGCAGTACCGCAGCTGACCACACCGGGCACTAAAATAGGCATCAAGTGCAGTACCACAGTCAAACGCCAGAGGGGGCCAAAGTAGATTAAGCTTGTAGTGTAATACTATAAACAGTCCTTAAACACTTTACATTAACCATAATAACTTTTCAATAAAAATATATATGTCTGTTACATATAAACATATATACGATTAAACTATTACATTATAATCAGCAAACACTCTAAAGATCTCCAACATTACATTAGTAGTCTCTGAATTTGATCACACAGACGTCCGATTTAGCTAGCAGCTGCACAACCGCTGACCCAAACTAGCAGACAGTCTGACATTCACCAGATTAAATGATAGGCCTGTATTGCCACATGTTTCATCTATTAAAGCCTTTGTAGAACCGCAATACAGTTAATTATAGTTAATCAGCGTCTGAAGCAGAATTACAACATTGAAATTCCCAGTTCTACTGTCTGGCCTATAAAACACGCGGCTCGTTCGCTCTTTCAGGGTCCACTCTGCAAACACTCGAACTCAAACATTATACAATAAACCACGAAAGCTTTTCAATAAAAATATATGCTCTGTCACACAAGACCATATATTAGATGACACTGTTACATTATAGCCAGCAAAACAAATAAAGATCGATAACAATACACTAGCACACGCTAACCTCGAACATGCAGACGCGCGTTATCTGCTTTAAAATAAGGAACAGTGACTCTACCACTTTACCAAACAAACAGACGGAATTGCAACACAATGTCCATATTAATGATGCAACTTATTACTCTCTAGAATCAAAACACTTCAAACTTTATCTTAATCACGTGGTACAAACACCAGTCAATATCACGCCATAAGTCAGTGCATCCTACTGTATTCTAGATTTTGTAAGGATTGCAAAGCCTGTAATTACAGCATGAACTGATAAAATAGGGAATATTTTTACTTCTGCGTTAAGCCGGTATCACAGTGAGAATGGGACGTCGTTATACGCAGCTGAGTCTTTTTAAACCCCAAAATACCCGGGGCTAAGCAGTTTTTGTGTTAATAACTGACAAATGAAATCATTTGAGCACTTCATTTATTAAAAGACCAATGTAACATATAAGAAGAATAGTAGTTTTATTTATCTGGTTATACTCATGTTTTAATTTATCGCCTCTATAAACTACGATCTGATAGAAATAAGACGTGATAGTATTGTGTTTGTAACATATCATTTTAATTCAATACGATTCACGACTGATCTATGCGTTTCCACACATGTCCGCTAGATGGGGTCATCGCTCTATCAAATATCATTAAAGTCGTTTTCGCTTGAGCCCTAGTGAAAAAAAAAATCATGTATATTCACAATCAATGGTCGTAAAATGAATAATGATTATTTGTATGTGTATTTGTCATGAGATATGCATGTTATATTACGAGAAACACATAAAAGTAAAAAAAAAAAAACAGTATCATGGAGCGGGGTTCAATCCCGTGTTTGAAAAGTACCACATACCCCACAATAGCATTACTTTACCACTGAGTTATTAAGTCTGATATGTTCTAATGGCATATTTAGTTTTATACACATTTCCTGTATGACAATAAACCGGCGTCCTCTTAGTACCACATGTATTAAATGGTCCACACAGACAGACACCCCTCCTGTAACAGAGATGCAGAGCTAGTGTGAGACAGAGAGAGCCTCCACAGCCCAGTGATCAAAAGCTGGATCTAATTTTCAACTTAAGTCGTGTGCATTTTGCTAGCAGTCCATTTGAGGTAGTAATGTAGTAACATAAAAATGTGTTTTACCCTGCTCTCTGGAAAATGTAAGACTTTTTCCATTAACCTCAAAGCTTTTGCCTGAAGAAATGTGATCCTGTCATGCGGTCGCCAGATGTCTGGAGAGGTCAATCTTCAAAAATGACCCTGCATTGCTACAATTTCACCGATCAG
Source organism: Garra rufa (assembly GCF_049309525.1). NCBI lineage: Eukaryota > Metazoa > Chordata > Actinopteri > Cypriniformes > Cyprinidae > Garra > Garra rufa. Next base: position 56,192,275 of record NC_133364.1, read on the forward strand.
AGTTCAACTATCATTAATCTTCATATAACCCCTAAATACATCATTAACAGGTCACAGGTCATCTCCGGAAGGTCTATTCATGCACATCTGTACATCATTAGCGGGTCACGCGGGGGAGGTCAAAGAGCACAAAAGGTCACAAAGGGGGGAGAGGAAAGGTCACAAGGTCACAACCTGTCAATCAATCAAAAATCTTGACATAAACACCCGGCCATTACTACTTCCACTATATGCACAATGGTACAACTTAAGTTCTTGTCTGCAGTTTACTGATATTACTTTCTGAAATCTACAATGTGTATGCTTCCTATTCCTCCACCAATGCAAATTTGCTCCTGTGGTCCAAGCCAAGCTTTCACAGTTATCCCAGGAAAGCAGACTGTCTTGGTGACTATCAACGCTATATAACACCATGCATAATAGTGGATTACTGTTACAGTACTTGTTGTCTTTTGCTGTACATATACTGGTCAAATAGTAACCACATGTTTATTTTAAGGTTCATACAACCTGTGCCTGTCTAGTATATGCTGTCCATTTGGTTCTTGCAAGTGAACTCCTGGGATTAGAGACATGCTTGAATATAAATACTGGCCGGAAACCACCAGCTGCCAAATGCTGTTCAAGTTTGATGTGTTCATATCATTTGAGCAGATGATATTGGCTAGCCCAGCTTTATCCCAACAAACATTTCTCAAAAGGCTTGAACATCGATCACTTTGCACTGGTCGGGTAAGGATTTTTTGTCATTTGGATCATTTTTGAATTTCTCACTTCAAAAATATCACCATCCCTCTTTTCTTTTTTTTTTCTTTTCTTTTTTTTAGGTGAGTCGTATTTGTGGTGATACCTTCCATAGAGTCTTTCAAGAGTTTGCCTTCTTCAATTTTAAGAAAGACGATCTGTGCCTGACAGAACCCTTTAAATGCCCAGCATGCACACCAGACATCTGCAGATGGAGATAGAAAACATTACTGGATCAAAAAGTCCAGAGGGTCAATGAAATCTTTATCTTAATCTGAACCATCTCTTTTTGATAGACTGTTCATTGCACAAGATGCCAAAGTATCTGCGTTTGTTGAACAAATTAGAAGCCAGATGATTAGTGTAAGGATTTGTTCAACTCTAAAACCCTTGTTTATTTTGAAATGGTCTTGGGATCACATGTAATGCCTCTACTTTCAGAGGACAGGTCATGATGTCTGTGGGTCTGCAACATTTACAGCAGGCAGAGAAATATCATTGAAATAGCTGTGTGCAGACATGGAGAAATATATGCCTACCCAATGTTCCTGCAAAAGGCACAAGCTGCAAATGCAACATTCTTTTGTACTAGGAATATCAAGATATTTGGAAACAGTTGAGTTAACAGGATATATTTTATGCAGTATTTTAAAGTGGACTTCTTTGGTCTTATTAGGGAGAAAATATTTGTGAGGCAACAACCACTTTCTCCAATCTGTATTATTAATTAAAGCAGCCCAATGGGATCTTCCTCTAGGAACAATACGGTCTTTCTTTTGAAATATCTGGTGAACATGTTTATTATTACATTTCTTGTCATAAATGCCAATTCTGCCCAGCAACAAAACTGATTCCTGTATATCTGTGTTGGCCTTTAACCAGATGCATTAAACCGGTGAGAATAGCTCTAAGAACAGTGTTGGATTCTTTGAAAGGAACAGGAAACGTTCATATGACAAGACATTACCAAAATCATTGAATGAAGAAAAAAATTAAATTAATCTATTAAACTAATTATTGAAAAAAAGAGATTTGTTTCTAACAGTTATATTCATATTATTCCACAAGAGAGTTTTATGTGGTGAAAAGTTGTGATCGTAACATAACTTCCATGCCAGAAGAACCTGCTGATGAAAATTTGCCCATTTAATTGGGAGTTTATTATACATATAATTACATTTTAAGATAAAGTGGAGGCCTCCAATTTTATAAAAGATATAATTAGGGATAAAGAACCATACAGAATTTGGATTTATTAAACACCTTCTTAGCCAATTTATTTTTAACGTGTAAACCGTATTATGAAAGTTTATAGTTTCAAGTCCTCCATCACTTCTACAATTAGATATCACCACTTTTTTAAGTTTATGAGACCTGTTTTTCCAGAAAAAATCGAAGAAGAGTTTATCGATACCTTTAACAGTACAATCATTGACATATAAAGAGAGTGAAGGATAGACGAAGCGAGAAAGATCTTCTGCTTTAGAGAGGAGAACCCTACCATAAAGAGAGAGGTCTCTTTTACACCAAAGATTAAACATATTTTGAGTCTTCTTTATTCTGCTAGAACTATTCAGTTTAAAATATTACATTTTTTGACACATAAATACCCAAATATTTTATTGTTAATTATTATCTCACATTTGGACAAATTTGGCTTTAACCCTGAAGCACACGGAAATTGTTTGATTATCTGAATGGCTTTACAAAGTTGACTTTTATACTTTAAAAAGAGAGTGGAGTCATCAACTAGCTGAGAAATGTTTATCTCCCTATCAAAAATGGAAACTCCCTTTAAATTCTGATTGTACATAATACTTTAAGACAATAATTTAGTAACCAAAATGAATAAAAAAGGGAAATCGGTCAACCCTGTCTGACCCCACGTCTTATAGAAAATCTTTGTGAGGTGAACATATTAACTTTAACAGAGCTAGTAATTCCTTTATAAAACATTTCGATTATATTGACAAAGGAAGACCCGAAACCGAACAATTTGAGAGATTGCTGAAGAAATTCATGCTCAATGGTGTCAAAGGCCTTATAAAAGTCCAAAAAAGTGTAACAGCTTTAGATTTTCACAAAGTCAGCATAATCCAATAAATCAAAAATAAGTCTTATATCATTACTAATGTGCCTTCCTTTAACAAAACCGACTGTGTTTCTGAAATAATATGACTAATTAAAATTTTTAATCTATTTGCATAAACCAAGGCCAAGATCTTGTGATCAGCTGTGAGAAGTGTAATGGGTCTCCAATTATCTATTAAGAGAGAATCTTTTCAGGTTTTCACCCTTTCATTGATGAAGACATTTCTCTCTGAACAATACATTCGTTATACATGTAAAGTAAAGGGGATTGTATTAAGTCCCAGAAATGAATGTAAAAATTCAACAGAAAAACCATCAACACCGGGGGATTTCCTTCTTTTAATAGAAAATAGAGCAGATTTGATTTCTTCAATTGTCAAAGAGGCCTCACAAATATCTTTAAAATCATTATGAATGACAGGAATGTGATTCTTAATTGGTTCACAAAAAAAAAATTCACAATTGTCCATATTGAATTCAGAAATATAACGGTCATTATAAAAAGCAGTAACAAAAGTAGAAATACATTTGAGATCAGTGCATTTGACACCATTAATATTCAGAGCTGTCAAAGAGTTTTTTTTCTGTAATTAATTAAAAAAAAGCAAAAAAACAAAACAAAAAAAATCTGGAATTGGTGTCTCCTTCCTCAAGACATTTGGCTTTAGATCTAATAAAAACCCCTCTAGCCAAATCCAAATAAGCTTGATTAATTTGAAGATTTATTCCTTTAAGTGCAGTTCTTCTTCCTCAGTTAGTGTTTTTTAGCAATAAAATATTTATTTCTTTAAGTGTTCATTTATTTTTTTATATTTTTTAAGGCTTTAAGATCTTTATTCTCATTCTTCTAATAGCAATTTGCCTGGCCTTATATTTAAAAAAAATCCCGTTTGACTTTTTATTAGAGAATATCCCCGAAAGTAAGCTTTTAACACTATTATAAAAGGAAGTATCTTTTAAGAGTGAATTATAAAATTTCCAATAACCCCGTAATCTTGGAATTTGATCATTTTTGCAAGATAATGTTAAACGTATTTGTTTATGATCTGACAGAGGAGCAAATGAGTGAGAAATATCTTTTACAAACTGAAGAGCCAAGGAAGAGATCAAAAAGAGGTCAATTCTTGATTGTGAGGATCTATTTCTATTGGACCAAGTAAATCTGTGTAAATCAGGGTTGATGTATCAGTAAGAGAAAACTCTGCACATAATGCTCAAATATTTCTATTCGAATGAAGCTCGTCATTACATCTGGGAGGAAATCGGTCCAAAGTGTCGTCAACACACTCATTAAAATCACCGCCTAGAATTACTAAAGAGTTGGGTATTTAATAAGTGTTTCTTTTAGTTCAGAGGTTATCTGAGAAAACACAAACCTATTATCCGATCGAGAATTACAACCAAAAATATTACAACCAATAAAGTTACTGTTATGCTGTTTAAGCAATAAAATAATCCATCCCTTCGTCAGATGACTTTACCCCAACTATCTGCCCTTTAAATGTGTGTAAGAGAATCGAAACACCAGCAGAATGGTTAGAGCCGTGACTAAAATAAATAGTACCCAACTGATTTTTCCAAAACTTTACATCCATTTGACATGAATGTGTTTCCTGAAGGAGGATGATATCAGACTCACTGCTCTTACAGAACAAAACACTGCTTTCCTTTTTACAGCATCACGTAAACCCCTTACGTTTAAAGAAACAACAGAAAACTAATTGAACTTAAATTCCATTAAACACCAAACACGATCTAATAGCCCTTAAGAGACACAGCTTTTCTTTTCCTCATCTGTGGATGCACTGACTCACAAAAAATAACGTTCGTCAGATACAGCACTACATTTTACATAATAATTTAGAGTTTCACATAGCTCGCAAACATTATAAAACTGAATTTTGAATTCATGTAAACGCTTGAAGACATAACGTTTTCTTCAGCTCATCCACAACAGACACAAGAACACGACGCAGCCTTATGAGTCACACCACCAGAACAAAATATAAGTCTTGTTCTTCTACTTTAATTTGGTTTTATAATCTAATTCTGTCCTCTTCGTACCTACTACAGTTTAGTATGATATGCTCAGCATTTTCTTTAATGTCACAGATCATACACTCATCACTATTCCTTTCCCTCAAACAAACACATAATGTTTAGTCCTGTATGATTTAGTCTTGATATGGTCATTCCTTCTGTTTCATTATTCATGTTTTATATGATTGACTTTTGTATTTTGTGATGTTGTCTAATTGTCTTCCTCCTCATGTTCTGTAGGTTTTTAAATCTAGGCGTTAAATGTGCTGTGCTTGTGTTTTATTGTAATTTACTTTGTTCATGACTTACTTTGATCAGCTCTACTGTATAAAATTGTGTTATTTACATTATTTGTAGTTATTATAATACAACTAAAACAAGTAAAACACAAACTGAGCCACAGTCATTACTAAAATCGGTAACACTTTACAATAAGGTTCATTAGTTAAACATTAGTTAATGTATTAACTAACATGAACTAACCATGAGCAATACATTTGTTACTGTATTTACTAATCTTTATTAACATCAGTTAACAGAAATACAGTTGTTCATTGTTTGTTCATGTTAGTTCACACTCCATTAACTAATGTAAACAAAATTTTAATAATGTATTAGTAAATGTTGAACTTAACATTAACAAAGATTAATAAATGCTGTATAAGTGCAGTTCATTATTAGTTCATGTTAACTAATGTGGTTAACTAATGTTAACTAATGAACCTTATTGTAAAGTGTTACCCTAAAATCACATAAAGCTATAGAGCGAAGCACAACCTAGTAAACTATGATAAAAAATACTATGTATACGTACCATGAAGAATGCTGTCACATATTAAATAAATAGTAAGGCCATTTTTTTATTTTTTTGTATCTTACCGTCTCTGTACAGTCAAACATGACACAACACTAAAATATCTTGGACTGACACTTGAAACACTTCTGACTTTCAAAACACATTCACAAACTTGTAAAACAAGTTCAGCCCCGTTTCCTGAGAATCAACCTTTCAGTTTAACTGATGAAATCTCTTCCTGATTGAAGTGAAAGACATTTCAGAGCCGCTGTTCAACAGTTCAGAGAAAGAAAGATCTGGAATATAATTTGAGGTGAGTGTTTCATCTTTCTTTAGTTGTTTTGATGCATGAGTGTGGTCTTATAATGTGTCATTGGTGTCGAGTTATTTGAGAAGTTTGAACATGAACTCTGCTTCTAACTCGAGAGAAAAAAAAAAAAACATCAGCCAGCTACGGGGAACAAAAGGAATAACTCCAGAAGAATCACTTTTCAACTCTTGTGTTTGGCAGGATAGACAGTAACTGTTCAATTTGGCTCAAGTAGATACGTAGATTCAAATAGGTTAATAAACTTAAAAATTAAAATAAACAAGAAAAAAATACATTAATTCTTTTTAAATGAAAACAAAAAATACAGTTTAAATAAACTTTACATATACTATTGTTTCACAAACCTTTCTTATTCAAACATAGGCCTAACATTTACGTTTCACAAGCAAACGTGATATATGCTGCTTTGTTCACTTTTTATGAATTTACAAAAGTAGTTTTGTCATGCACTTAAAAAATAATTACAGCATAACACAAGTTACTCTTCTCTCTCGTAATCTTCACTTTAGTCAGGAAACAACACAGATTTGTGTGAAAATCAGTCTCCATATGATTAAAGAGCGATATTATCATGAGATGACCGACAGCTGACGCATTTCCCTCACATTCGTTACTCACTGCAGGCTTTTAACTTTTTCCATCTTCATTAAAAAAGTGCTAGTTAAATCTGCATCGCTAATTCACTTTCCGCTGTTTGAATTCAACTCCGTCATTCTAGTTTCACAAATGGTTAGTTTGTGCTTCTTCAATGCTGTGCTAAAGTCATTCTGATGATTTTATTGAAACCTCTTCAAGTCATGATTAAACCGATGATCAGATGTCTGTCAGTGAATCACAGAAAGCTGTGTGTCCTGATACTGCCGTCACATGATGTGAAATCACTGATATTCTCATTTTACTGTTTATAACTGAGTCTGTGTTTCTCAAACAATAATTCTTCACTTTTTAATATATATCTGTGAAATATGAGATTGAAAATCTATGACTGAATGGCTTTCTATCATAATAATGGTTTATAATGAATGCACACAATCACACAAAAGACATAATCAAGCATGTGCTGAAAACCTCTGAAGCACAGAAAAACTGATCTGAATTAAAGTAACCCTGAAACATGATTGACTGGCATAAATATGGTTTCTGGAAACCATCCAGCTGTCAAACCGGTTTCATTTGTTTTCCTGAAGTGGTCCTGGTTAAACTGGTTCTGGAGATGAGTGTTTTTCTGCAGTGGTTTCAGTGGTTTAGTTATGTATTTCAGCTAATTATTTCTGTTCCCTCACAAAGCAAGAGACATCAAAAATGTCAAGTAAATAAATAAAAACACACAGGAAACACGAACTCTTTCTCCATTAGACACAGTATTTCCATGGCCATTTTAAAGCTGATATTTCAGCATCATTACTCCAGTCTTCAGTGTCACATCATCCTTCAGAAATCAGTATAAAACCCTGTTGTTTGAGACTGTAATAGTGGACTTTAGTTGATGACACTATAAAATAGTTAATTTTCTAAGGGACATTTCATTTAAATGACTCTAAAATATCAGTTTTATTTAATATATAGTAGTTTGTGTGTTTCATCCTAAATGTGAATACACAGAAAAGGCAGATTTTGCATTTGTAAAACTTTGAATGTTCACCAGAACTTGTGCAAAATTCCCTTTAGACCCCATATCCTCGTCAAAATATCCAGAAATGAAGCTTACAATGCCTTGGTTACTGTCCATAACCTAATTTGTATTCATTTCTATATATTCCCATATAATTATCTGGTATCAGTGTGAGCAGAAAAAGAAAAATTTTCATTCGGCTAATTTTCTGACGGCAGATGAACAGTAGTGTCATCAGAGCTATTCAAACTCACCAATGGACCTTTCAACCACTGAACGAGTCCATCAGTATCTGTCATCAGTATCTTGTTTAACCAATTAAATAGTGACTATTATTAACTAATAAACTGCAGAAATGTAATCACTGATGTGAGAATTTGGCTTGAGATCCAGTAGAATGAAGTGATGAGAATGGTATAAAAGTGAAGTAAATGATTTTCAAAGTAAATGTAGATGTTTTGCTATTTTAAACAGAATTGACTCTTTACAATACAGAATATCTTTACATGTTTAATGATTTACAAAAGAACAAGGCTGTTTAATTACTGTAGTTTTTGTGGCTGTTTATCTCTTTTATCTAGAGTCAGTGGAGGTCAAACTGTTCAGATCCATCATGGATGAAACTCAAACATCTGGAGGTGAAGACTTTTTCCCAGGATGCAGGTACTTGAATAACACATATGTTCTTGAGGGTTGTCGTTTTTTTTTAAAGTATATTAAAATGAATCTCATCATAAATGATTAAATATGTTCTGCTTTAGTTCAGTTCATCAGAAGAGATCAGAAGCAGAGCTCAGCTGTGTGTCTATGAAGAGTGACTGCTCAATGGATGCACCAGAGAAGTTAAACAGTGAAGATACATGGCCTGGTCTCAGGTATAACGTTTGTATAAAAATATGATTAGCCTGTAGCATGACATTTTATATCATCACATATTATCCATTAATTTCACAGTTTTCTTTTTTTTTAAATAAACAGCACTGTAAAAAAATTTACTGTAAAATTTACAGCAAGTTACTGGCAACTTTGGTTGCCAGTAATACTGTAAATTTTTACAAGTGCACTGTAAATTATTAACTACAGTTTTACTGTTAAAATTGCTGTATTTTAACAGTAAAACTGTAGTTAATAATTTACAGTGCACTTGTAAAAATTTACAGTATTACTGGCAACCAAAGTTGCCAGTAACTTGCTGTAAATTTTACAGTAATTTTTTTAAAGTAGTACAATATTTTTACTACTTTAATTTTTGTATTCTTTATTTGCAGTATTTATTTTCCAGATTGCTGAATAATAATGACTAACAATTTAAACAATTTATTAACTGCATAAGCTTTAAACAACATTTAACTGTATATAGAAACTCAGTGCACCTATTATTTAATAAAAACAAAAAACAAAATTATTTGACACATCTTAATCTTGAAAAACAGGTCCAATTTTATTTAACAACTCTCTTATTTAATAACTCTCCAATTTGCATGAAAGAAATGTCATAGAACAGTGTATTCAGTATTTATTATTTACTTGAAACATATATTACCCTGCAAAATTTTAAGTTAAACCAATATTTAGCCAAAGTTTAACCAACATTAAGTTAACCAAAATGGTCATAATTAAATGGTTCTAAATACCACAGAGACAGTGATGAATTTTCACAACTTCATGAACAGTCCAACATGGCCAAACAACAAGTCCCCAAGTGAGTCCAACAAAACTTCTGATCAAAAAAGGAGAACAGTTCAGCTCCAGATGCTGTTCCATCCCAGGATGCAAAGAGTGGCTAAAAATATAGAAAAGAACAAAAAGGGCAATACATTAGATATTTTACAAAACAATGATTCAGTCAGACAAAGACAGAGGGATGACAGATACAGTCAAAGGCAGAGAGACTGATGATTGTTACAGTTAGATCAGTATGATATTAAACAGTAAAACACTAAAATTGTGAAAAATTATTACAAGTTTTATATTTTACTATACTTTCAAATAGAATTTCTTTCTTTCTCATTTATTATCAATATGCTGTTTTATTGTCAATGTTGTCAGTGTATGTTTTGGAGTCTGTGATACTTTTTCAGGATTCTTTGATAAATAAGTTTAAAAGAACAGCAGTTATTTAAAATAAAAAACTATCTAAAAATATAAAAGAATCCTGAAAAAAGTATCACAGGTTAATAAAAATATTAAACAGCACAATTGCTTCTAACATTGATAATACATCAGCATATACAATAATTTCTAAAGGATCATGTGACACTGGAGTAATTAGAAGACTAGAGTATTGATGCTGAAAATTCTGAAAAAATGACATTTTAAAGTATATTAAAATGGATAAAACATTTTAAATTTTAATATTTCACAACATTATATTTTTTTCTGTATTTTTGATCAATTAAATGCAGCCTTGATGAGCAGAAGATACTTATTTCAAAACATAAAACCTACTGATCACAAACTTTTGAACGCTAGTGTAGATAAAGGATAATGGAACATAATAAAAGGAAAAAGATCTTGGTGTATTTGTACTTACATGTCAGTAATTCCCCTGAAAATCCTTCGCATTGCAAAGAAAACTGGTAACTTGGGTTCACTTTAACTGGTTTCTTCTGTGCCCTGTCGGTTTAGATGGGTCTTTGCCTTTCAACTTCTTTGTTTCTCTCTCAGGATAAATATCTACAAATCAGTCAGGAAGCAGACAATATGTAATTCACATTAGTTTTAGCTTTTGTACATCTGAATTATTCTCCTTAAAAAAAAGTCTTTCTTCTTGAGTTGAGAAACATATTCTATCATATCTACATGTAAAATGCAGGTACTCAGATTGTTAGAATGCAACTATTACTTTTGAATGAACTCCAAAGCTCCGTCTGTCTCCTCCTTGTAACGTTAATGTTAGTCCAGAATATGTAATATGCTGCGAACAGGACAGACAGATAGACTGGATTAACTCATTCTTTAAATAAAAGTTTGCAAAAAAGCATTAATGTTACATTCAAACAATAAGCGAATAAGCAAGTTATCAAAGGTCCTAGTTAGTACATCTCACTGCTTACGTTAACCGCTTTAACAGCACCGTTCAGAGTTTACGTGACACACATATCCTCCGTGAGCAGCTGACCGCGAATCGCGAGCCCTAAATACGCATTTTATTTTGGTGCCCGTGTTAATAGATGGCTACCTGTGCAACTCTGTTTTACATCATAAAATAATCACGAGAAAGTGTGCTGATCAGCACGACGCCACTGTGAATCACATATTTTGCCAATGAAGCTTGTAATTCTTAATGTAGGAACCCAGAGATGTTACGCCTATAGCCGATATAAGGCCGGGGAATGTGTAAAATACTCACGTGAACACGGTGCCGAATCCCCGCACAAGCCTCTCTCGTGCTCCGCGGACGGAGGATTCGTTAATCTGCGGTTACCGCGAATGTTTATGACACCTTGATATACTAATACAGTTACGAAATATGAAAAATAAAACAGAAATAAGACACTTACCACAGTTGTGAATCGTTCTTCTTGCTGCTTCCAAATGTCGACCGTTGAAGATAATCCCGCCTCTTTAGATTTGAAATTTACCAGAATGCATTGCGGTTTACAGCAATATGCTTTATTGGCTGTATTATAAGAAATACAACCCGCTGCTGTAAAATATTGCTGTAATTTTTACAGCAATTCGTTACAGTGAGTGTATGAATTTGGTAAAGTGCTCTTTGAAGTGATAAATAATAAATTAATAGTTAATTTGTTGAATACAGTAATTCAAAGAATTAGCTTTAATCTCTCTCTTATAGTCCAGTTCAGAAAAACACATCAGAACCAGAGTCCAGCTGTTTGACTATGAAGAGTGACGAGTCTATGGTTTGTCAAAAACAATTCAAGAGTGCAGACACAAGGCCTGGTCTCAGGTATAACAATTCTGTTAATTACATGATCTGAACATTTAATTCAGAATATATAAGACACTGTGCCTAATAACTGTTTTTGTTTTACAGCAGTGAGGTCCTCAACACATTTAGATCAAATCTGATGAAGAAGTTTGAGCGTCTTTATGAGGGAACAGCGACACAGGGAAACCCAACACTCCTGAATGAGATCTACACAGAGCTCTACATCACAGAGAGTGAGAGTGGAGAGATCAGTAATGAACATGAGGTCAGACAGATTGAGACACAATCCAGGAGAGCAGCAACAGAGGACACAGCCATCAAATGCAGTGACATCTTTAGACCTTTACCTGGACAAGACAAAGCCATCAGAACTGTGCTGACAAAGGGAGTCGCTGGCATTGGAAAAACAGTCTCTGTGCAGAAGTTCATCCTGGACTGGGCTGAAGGGAAAGAGAATCAGGACATCCAGCTCATATTTCCACTTCCTTTCAGAGAAATCAACTTGAAGAAGAACAAAACACTCAGTCTTTTAGGTCTTATTCATGACTTTTTGCCTAAAACTAAAGAAATAGATATATCCAGAGAAGATTATAAAGTGATGTTCATCTTTGATGGTCTGGATGAGTGTCGTTTTCCCTTATATTTTCAAAGAAATGAGATTCTACGGGATGCAAACAAAGAGACATCAGTGGACATGCTGCTCACGAACCTCATTGTGGGGAATCTGCTTCCCTCTGCTCTCATCTGGATCACCTCCAGACCAGCAGCAGCTGATCTCATCCCCTCTGAGTGTGTCCATCGAGTGACAGAGGTACGAGGATTCAATGAGCCACAGAAGGAGGAATACTTCAGGAAGAGAATCAGTGATCAGAGTCTGGCCAACAGGATCATCTCACACCTGAAGTCATCGAGGAGCCTCTACATCATGTGCCACATCCCAGTGTTCTGCTGGATCTCAGCCACTGTTCTAGGGAAGATGTTGAGTCAAGTAGAGAGTGGAGAGATTCCCAAGACTCTCACTCAAATGTACACACACTTCCTGATCCTTCAGACCAACATTAAACATGAGAAGGACTATGAGAAGAAGGTGACAGATGAAGACATGATCCTCAAACTGGGGAAACTGGCTTTCCAGCAGCTCGTGAAAGGAAACCTGATCTTCTATGAGGAAGACCTGAGAGAGTGTGGCATTGATGTGAGAGAAGCATCAGTGTACTCAGGATTGTGCACTCAGATCTTCAGAGAGGAGTTGGGCTTGTATCAGGGGAAAGTCTTCAGCTTTGTTCATCTGAGCATTCAGGAACATCTAGCAGCTCTATATGCACATCTCTCCTTTATAATCAAGAAGAAAAATGTATTTGACCAAACCAGACAAAAGTATTTATCTAAAGTTATAAACTGGATGAGTTGTATTCTGCATCAGAGAGCTGTGGATGAGGCTTTACAGTGTAAGAATGGACATCTGGATCTTTTCCTGCGGTTCCTTCTGGGTCTTTCACTTAAATCTAATCAGACTCTTATACAAGAACTACTGACACAGACAGGAAGCTACACCTATAACAAAGTGGAAACAGTTGAGTACATCAAACAGAAGATCAAGGAAAATGACTCTCCAGAGAAATCCATCAATCTGTTCCACTGTCTGAATGAACTGGGTGATGATTCACTGATGCAGGAGATCCAAGAATATATGAAATCTGGAAAAATAAAGAAAACCAAACTCTCGTCTTCACAGTGGTCAGCTCTGGTTTATGTGTTGCTGACATCAGAGCAGAAGATGGATGTGTTTGACCTGAAACAGTTTGTTGGAGCACAACAAGCAGGGGATAGAGTTCTTCAGAATCTGTTACCTGTGGTTAAAGAATCCAGATCAGTTCGGTAAGTAACACCAAAACAATCACTCCACTTTCAAAACTTGATCATATTTATAATTTCATCTTGTGTTTTGTTATCAAAGCAACAAAATGGATAAAATCAAAATTTTCTATCAGTGAGCAAAATAAATGTGCCATATTGTTGCCCTATAGTTTACTACATTGTCAATGACAGCAGTATATAACACATTATAGTGCAATAATTAGAATTAATAAGTCCACATATCTCTAAAAAGAGACCTAAAATACTAACAGTATTGTTTATTTTAAATTGATATGCATTAAATATTAATATACCATTGAGATAAACATTTAAACAACAAATAATCAATGGCCATTTATAATCTTGTTGTTGCTGGGAAGGGTTACTAAATAGTGCTGAATGAATGAAACGGAAGTGAGAGCGGATGATCTATGTTGAGGAATCCAGCAAACACATTTATAACATCTCTGACATCATTGACTACGTTTACATGGGCAAGAATAATGCGATTATTTCCAATAATCAGAGTAAGGACTTAATCGCATTATGATGTTTACATGTCAAGAGCAAAGTTCTTCACTCCGGTTTACATGGAATTTCCATTATTCCTATTGTCCGTCAATGAATTGCATTATGTTCATATCGCGCAAAGTCCAGTTTCCTAAGCTCCCTAAAAGTGTGTCGCCTTTTTCGCCATCGTCGTTTCTAATCTACAGACAGGCGCCTGAATATTTTCTCTAACTGGGCTAACGGGGGGCTAGTACAATATGTGGGGGTGCTAAGAAAATAATCGATATTCGTGTAAATATCGTAAAAGTTACTTAATGAAGAAATTGTGTCTTTTTTCTTTTTAAAGAAAAGCAGCTCTGGTAGCCTACACACCATATTTAACAGAAGTAGCCTATAATTTAAATTTTATTTAAAACGGCCTTTTAAATTATATTTAAAACTGACACGAACGAAAAAAATAGACACAAACTTAAAACAAGCCCTGCATTCCAGCCCGAGCCCGACGGGCAGCAGTGAGCGCGCCTTCAGCGCATGTTTTTTAGGAGTTCCACAAATCCGCAATCAAGGCTAACGCATTTGCCTCACGATTGCCTAAAGATTCCTGTTCCTGAAGAAGAGAGCCCATTCCATTTTTTTTTATAGAAAAAGCACATCAATTTGTTGGTATTGTTTTTGAGGGCACGCAAATATACATAAATCCTTAACAGTTACGAATAATAGCTATTACTCTTACCTTTACGTGTAAAAAAGTCAGCGTATTTTAAGATGTTTGCAATGCAAGTGATTACACTTGCTACTTCATGTCCAGTAAAGCGAGCGTTTAGCCTCCACTCTCCGCACAGACGATAGAATATGAGTCTAATAACAGCGCACATACAGGTTAAACGTTTAAAACTAACATTTGATATGCTTGAACTCTTTAATATCTATAGATTTTATTTTAGGCAAGTCGTGATGATTTAAGAAAGCTAAATTGATCAAGCATATGAACTCACCATCTGCCGCTGGTCGCTTCTTAAAAAAAAAAAAGAAAAAAAGAAACTTAGCCTATATTTAACGGAAAAAAATGCTTTAAACTTTTTTCTAAATTAACTTAAAAAAAAACTGAAACGAAATATAATTACATTGTCATTTGGCCTATATACAAAACTGAACTATTTTAATAGCTATGCTTTGGGAGAAGTGGCCAAAAAGACGATCTTGGGTCGGAGTCTGGCCAGTCTATTACCAAGAATTCTGCCAAGAGCTGGGCTAGATTTTAGGCCTATTCAGGGCTCTATACACAAAGCAACGAAAAAACCTGATACATGCAAAGGAAAGACTTCAAAGCTGGACAGCACCATGCGCTCCGCGAGACTGGGTTGTGCGCTCAACATTAACACAATTCATATGAATGCGTAATTCAACTGTGTATACTTTACACTTATATTAAAAATTAAATGAACGGCACGTCTCAATCTTAGTGATGATGTAATGGATTAAATGTAGCCTAATGGACGAAACTGCGCTCACATGACGCGTGTGTAAGGATATTGTGACAAACAGCACGAGACAGCAGTACTCCTCTATCTCAGCAGGTTGGGGGGCTAAATCGAGATATTAAAAATTCTAATGGGGCTATAGCCCCCTAGCCCCTTTGTAGAGCAGTCCCTGTCTGCAAGTGCGTGGCACGTCATTCGTGTAAGTCACGAGCGCATGCGCACTCTGGTCAAAGCGGCAATACTGCGATTAAGGTGTTTACATGCCGGTATACTTCGATTAAAATCGGCGTGCGCCGCCTATGTTAATACGATTATGCTTGCTGCGATTATGAGCTTAATCGCATTATTATAATCGAAGTATTGCGTTTACATGAGGAAAAGTTTAATCGCAATATTGCCAAAATCTCATTATAATCGCATTAAGAGGGTCCATGTAAACGCACTCATTGAGGGACTTGACATCCTAAGATAGAGATGCAAGACAGAAAGATTAGACCTACAGAGAGTACAGTACAGCTGAAAACAGAAAGAGACCTGCAGTTCTTCTTTTTTTTTTTCATAAGAACCTTCATGGCAAATTTGAGTTAGTTGTGAGTATAATAGAAAAGGAGATTTCAGATTAGCGTCAGATTCAGATTAGAAGATTTATTTTTGGTACTGTGATAGAAATTCACCACTCTGATGAAGCTGCTGGCCAAAATTGCTCTCTGAGTTAACTGAAGATCTTCCAAAACCCATATTTATTTGGGCCATATGGGTGCCATTTGCTTGTAAATCTTTTAAAATAAAGTTTTTTTGTTCTTCTTTACTTTTTCTATCAATGAATCTAATAACACACACATATACAGTCAAGCCCGAAATTATACATACCCCTGGAAAATTCTGACTTAAAGTTATTCTTATTGAAACCAACCAGTTTTTTTGACTGGAAATGACACAGGCTTCTCCCAAAAGATAATAAGATGATGAACAAAAAGCATCATTTAGAAAAAAATTATTTAACAGCTTTTATTTATATTTGAACAAAAAGTGTCATGTCCAAAATTATTCATAGCCTTTGCAAACTGTCACAATCTATGGGAAAATCTAAGGCTACGTTTACATTTATCCGGATACATTTGAAAACGGAGTTTTAATTTTAAAACGCTCTCCGTCCACACTAGCGTTTCCAAGCGTTTTCCAAAAGTTTCTCATCCACACTGAAACGTAGGAAAACATCAAATTCGCCTTACTGCGCATGCGTAAAGCCTCCAAAATTATACAGACGTAATAAGTTTTCACGCAATTCTTCTAGCGGGATAATTTACGGAAATATCTCATTATCCACTGACGCGTCTATATCACGCTCATTCATATTTTATCTGAAAAGCAGTTGTCGTCATGTTTTGCAGGACAGCAACTGTGAGTAAATTTTCCGTCATCATTTTAGGACTGTAATTTGAAGAGTGTACAAGGTAAATCTCTTTAGCAGCAGTGTGTGAATAGCACAGGCACAATTACTGGTGTAAACATAGATATCTATTGGTACAATATGCGTCACATGACTATAAATATGCGTCATCATTTTCAAAAGCCTCCGTTTTCACAGTCCACACTACAACGTGAAAACGGCGTTTTCTAATTTATCCACTTTGGCTGGAGTTTTTAGAAATAATCGTTTTCTGTGATAAAAATGGGGTTTTCGTGTAAATGAGAGGCCAAACCGCAGGGAAATATCTGCGTTTTCCCTTCGTGTAAACGGGGCCTAAATCTCTATACCATTCCAAATAGTCCAAGCTGTTCTAAAGCATCCCCATTACCCTGATTCATTGGGAACAGCTGTTTTAATCAACTCAACAGGTGAAAACAGAAGCTCTCTGTTGGTTTAGGGAACAAAAACGCATTGAGGCTGCTCACAAGTCAGGAAAGGGCTATAAGACCATATCTAAACATTTTGAAGTTCCAGTGGTAACAGTGCAAAGTGTTATTAAAAAATACAAGACGTTCCACTCTGTAAAAATCTCTGAGGATGTTTGCTGGCCAGGAGGATAGTGAGAGAAAAATCCAGGGAACACCACCAAAGCCATCCTGATGAATCTGGGCTCTGCTGGTGGCAACATCTCAAGGCAGACAGTCCAACAGACACTGAACACCACTGGGTTCCATGGACACAGACCAAGGAGGACACCACTTCTCCAGATAAGGCACACAAAAACCAGCTTGGCCTTTGCAAATGCTCATCTGGAGAAAGATGAAGACTTCTTGTCTTCTGTTTAATGGTCAGATGAAACAAAAGTTTAATTGTTTGGCCACAATGATGTAATCTTCATTTGGCGTAAAAAAGGAGAAGCCTTCAACCCTAAGAACACCATCCCCACTGTCAAACATGGTGGTGGAAACCATTAATGTTTTGCAGTGGCCTGACTTAACCCTTATGCGGTCTTCGGGATATTTTTTACCCCAAATGACTTTTGATAAAATTTTTAAAAAATGTTCTTTTTGCCCAAGAGACATGAGACTCTGTAAAACTGTAAACACTTTCTAGATCTACAAAAAAAAAAAAAAAAAAAAAATTGGATTGATAGCATGATTTTATCTTGGTGTAAAAAAAAAAAAAAAAAACTCCCACTCGTGGTCAAAAATGCAATTTTTGTTATAAAATAAAAGTTAAAAAAACAAAACAAATGTTATTTTCCTGTTTATTAATGTTTTTACTCCTCAAGTGTGCAGTTTTTGGAGGATTTAGGATATTTTTTTCATATATAGAAATTAATATTTTTTTATACAAAAACAGCTTTTTTTTTTCAATTTTTTTGTAAAATTCCCTTTCATAAAAAAACCCACATGTCTAAATTTCATTTATGGGGATAAAATGGATAATTTCACATGGTTTAGTGTAAGATTTTTGCTCATCTTTTGGAAAATCAAGTTTTAAACGTAAAAAAAAAAATACTTTTACCAGTAGGTGGTTGCAGAGCTCCACTATATGCTTTTTGACCACCTGAAAGATATCTTTTCACAAGTTTTTTCCAGTTGAGTTCATATCTACATATCGTGAAACTCACAGGACTACATTTGGAGACCATAAAAACTGCTCTCTTATAATTTGTCAAAATGTTCATGTTGTGTACTGCTACTCAATATGTAATAGAACTGGTTTTGTTTCAGTACAAAAAATGTTTAACTTTGACAAAAAGCATTTTTATTGTTATAATTGTGATTTCAAAATATGTAGATATGTACTCAACTGAAAAAAACTTGTGAAAAAATATCTTATTGTTGGTCAAATAGCAATTAGTCAATAGTAGTGCTCTGCAGCCATCCAGTGGTAAAAGTTATATTTTTTTACTTTTAAAACTGCATTTTCCAAAAATTGGGCAAAATCTTACGGTAAACCATATCAAATTATCTATGTTATCCCCATGAATGAAAGTTTAAAATGTGGGTATTTTGTAAAGTGAATTTTACATAAAAAGCTGTTTTGCATATAAAACTATTAAAAATAAATATTTATTTAATAATTTATATATATTTAAAAAATAGCATCCTACGAAAAATGCACAAATGTGGAGCAAAAACATTAATAAACAGGAAAAAAAAAATTATATATTTTTAAACTTGTCACGATATACACTAAACACACGAACAACGACGGAGTAAAAGTGATGGTATTTAATAATCCAAATGAAGCAGGCAGAAACAGGAACACAACGTGGTAACATTTAACGATCGACAAACATCAGTGGAAGCACACACATTAAATAGACATGATGATTACAAACACAGGTGTGGGTAATGATGGGAACAAACCAAGTAACAGAAACCAGCGGGGGGAAAAGGATGGGAGAAACCAACTAAAGTCCAGGGGTGTGACATTACACCCCCCTCCCGGAAAAGGCGCGTCCACGCGCCGACCGAACTACAAAGTCCTTAGGAGGGGGTTTTGGTGGAGGACGTTCTTCCGGAAGGGGGGCCAGGAATGAAGTCCAGGGTGGTGGCTGAATAATCCATGGTGGTGATGACGGAGGGAGGAGCCAAGGAGGAGACGGGAGGGATCCGGAGCAGGAGGAGCCAGGAGATACCCAGACCGCAGCCAAGATGGAACCCCACGGTGGAGCCGATGGAGGGAGGAGCCATGGTGGAGAGTGGGCTGACGACTCCCGGGGGCCGACCGACGGAGGCGGAGCAGGAGGTGGTAGAGCCCGAGGCGGAGACGGAGAGCCGATGATCCCGGGCGACACCGAGGATCCGGAGGGCCAAGGTGGAACCCAAGGCTCTGGCGACCAAGGCGGAGGCGGAGATCCGGAGGTCCGCGGCGGAACCGGAGCGACAGAGGACTGAGGCTGTGCCAGAGGGATGGAGGAGTTCCACGGAGCCGGTGGGATGGAGCGACGAGGCGTAGCCGGAGGAGTGGAATTCTTAGGCGAAGGTGGGATGACGACAGACCGAGGCGGAGCCGGAAGGACGATGGAGCGCGGTGAAGCTGGTGGACCGACGGGCGACGGTGGAGACGAGGGAGCTGAGAGACGGGGTGGAGCCGCAGGTTCGGAGGGCCGAGGCGGAGTCCGGGACTCTGAGGCTGGAGGCGGAGATGAGGAATCCTCCAGCCATGACGCCGATGGTGACTGGCAGACCTGCGGCGAACCCACTGCACAGATGTTAAGCTGAGGGTGAGCAGAAAGACTGACAGGTGGCATTGGTGGCATGGCTGACACATTATCGTGAATAAACTGAGGGAGGGTGGGAGGGAAATTATGATGGGTAGTAAGTTCAGAGATATTAGAAAGTTCAGTCCAAACATCCTCAGAATAGTCCATATTAATGACAGAAATGTCCATAGCATTGTCCATAGAAAAAGTTCCCGGAATCTCATTAAGCTCACCCTCAGTGGTGGTGCAGTGGGTAATGCTGTCCTCAGCATTCTCATCCTCCACTGACTTCTCCACCGTCGCGGTTACTGAAGCCGGCTCACACACCTGGTCTGACGCCTCGTGCCACTCTGGCTCCGTGACGATCAGCTGCTCTGTCGCTCCTCCTCGCGATGGCACGCTGGTCGCGGCGGGCGGTGGCTCCCCGTCAGCGGTGGGCTCAGGCTGATATTCCGCGGGTCGGGATGGTACTTGGCTGGGTTCCGGGTCGCGCTGCGAGACGCCTGCGTGGTGTGACTGGACGGCGTTGTAATCCTCCTCCGCTTCGTCAAGGCAGAGCTCTGAACCCCAAGCACTCAGCAAGATGTTAATATAATGAGTTAGGGTCCAGTCTGGTTCACCTTCGGGCATGACGAAGCGGAGATCCTCATCCAGTCCACACCAAAATCCCTCCATAAGGCAGACGTCATCGCAGCTAGCAAGATGGCAAATGCTAATAAACTCCTCCACGTAGTCCTCTAGATCCCTGCCATCCTGGAAGATATAGGTGGTGTAACCTTCCAGAATGGCGTTTCCCCTCCTTGGACGGACGTTGATTGAAGCGAGTTTCATTATGGTGAATACTGGTGATGAACACGACGGAAACAAAAGACTGAAAAAAGACGTAAAACAAAACGGGGGAATTCACGAAAAATAAACTGTTAAGGTCGATCGTTCTGTCACGATATACACTAAACACACGAACAACGACGGAGTAAAAGTGATGGTATTTAATAATCCAAATGAAGCAGGCAGAAACAGGAACACAACGTGGTAACATTTAACGATCGACAAACATCAGTGGAAGCACACACATTAAATAGACATGATGATTACAAACACAGGTGTGGGTAATGATGGGAACAAACCAAGTAACAGAAACCAGCGGGGGGAAAAGGATGGGAGAAACCAACTAAAGTCCAGGGGTGTGACAAAACTATTTTGTTACAAAATTTAAGTTTTGTTGCCTGGGGTCTCTAGAGACCCCAAAGACCATGAGTGTGTTTCCAAAACGAAGACCGCATAAGGGTTAAATCCAATTGAGAATCTGTGGAAACATATACATCGTCTTCCCTACTGAAAAAAAAAAAAAAAAGAATATGCTGGTTAGGTATGTTTTGGTGCTTGGATGCTGGTTTTAGCTTGTCCTTTGCTGGTTTATGCTGGTCCCTTGCTGTTTTTCGCTGGTTTATGCTGGTCATGTTTCTGGTCCTTTGCTGGTTTATGCTGGTCCTTGACCAGCAACATGACCGGCATAAACCAGCAAAGGACAAGCTAAAACCAGCAAAAGACCAGCATTAACCAGCTAAAACCAGCATCCCAGCACCAAAACATACCTAACCAGCAAATGTTCTGTTATCAAAATTGCTAATTAAAACATATCTTCATCATTTAAAAGTTCCTATATATTATGGAGAAAAAGATCTACTATTCTCACTGATCTAAGTCTCAAACATTGTACCACAGCATCCAAGTTTTCAAAGCCATCTCCAACAGCTTCTAGTAATTGATTTATTTTAATTATTTTTGATGTTATTAAGATTTTTCCATTCCAGGCATTGTCTGTCCAGTAAGAAAGAAGAACCCTAAGAAAAGATGGCTTAAACATAGTCCTTTCAGTTCTTACTTGTGATCATGCTTTAAGAACAGTAGTAAAAGGGAAGACATATGAAGACTCCCTCTTCACATCTAAAACAAAAAATATTTGATTTAGTCCGTGTGATATATGAACTAGATGTTTTAAGCACTAGAGGACACTCTAGATCTTGCCCCTGCTGTAAAAAATTTCAGACCCCCCAAACTCAAATTTTTTTAGTGACTGATCACATCTAAACTTTTCAATTGGCCCAGTTGGATATTCTGCTAATTGAATTTTATCAATAGTGGCAACAGTCTGTTAACATTGGCTCAATGAGATATAATAGATTGAGCCAATTGAAAAACAAATAAGTCTACCAAACTATGTTATTGGCCCAATTAAATATTTTAAATTGTGGTCGCATAAATTTTTTGTTTTACCTAATTCAAATATGTATATCGGTAAATGTATATTGCTAAAACAATTTTACTGAATTGTTTATTCCCTGTTGTACCAAAAGAAAAGGAAAAAAATATTAAATGATGATACATTGCCACATTTTAATCATTTTTTTAATGAAATCTTCAACATAATATAAAAATTCTTTAAAATTATAAATACAGTAAACTTTCTACAGTATAAAATTTAATAATAAATCTGAGATTACTTCGACCAATGTTCAGTGTATTGCCACTGAATATTACCATTCTCACAAAAGGTATTCTGAGCTCATGAAACTGCATCTTACCTACTTATATTTACTTGATATTGACCTAAAGTGTATTGAATCATGATACCGAGTGTAAACGTACCTTGCATATCTCATCTCGTCTTGTCCACTGCTGTCCGAAATCTGGGGTCAGTTAGCCGATGCTCACAACAGCTTGTCAATGAGATCAATGGGGCATCGAAGCAGTCATGTAAATAAATCACTGTTTTACGCCATTTACGAGGCACAAAGTAGCGCCACACTTCATCTGTAGACGGCCTCGACATTTAAAACGAGACATTGAGAACTCATAAAAAGCACCGGTAGTTTATTTACGAGAAGATTTATACAGACAGTAACTGCAAGAAGTTAAGCGATCGCCGCCATCTTGAATGTAGTCACGTTAAGTCGAGAGACGAGCAGGAAGGAACGTATCAGGTTTTCAACTTATCAGGTTGTAGTTTCCTCCCTGCTCGTCACTCGACTTATCGTGACTACATTCAAGATGGCGGCGATCGCTTAAGAACCTGCAGTTACTGTCTGTATAAATCTTCTCGTAAATAAACT
Organism: Garra rufa; assembly: GCF_049309525.1. Taxonomy (NCBI): domain Eukaryota; kingdom Metazoa; phylum Chordata; class Actinopteri; order Cypriniformes; family Cyprinidae; genus Garra; species Garra rufa. Next base: position 56,215,373 of record NC_133364.1, read on the forward strand.
ACCGGTGCTTTTTCTGAGTTCTCAATGTCTCGTTTTAAATGTCGAGGCCCTTGGAAGTCTACCGATGAAGTGTGGAGCTACTTTGTGTTGTAGGAGAAATTTTTTACAGTGTAACAGTTAAACTGTGCAGTTAGATAACATGAGAAACACCATAATAGCAACCATAACCAGATACTAATTGTCATATTTTTACGTTTTCAGTCTTTCTGCAATCTTTCTCTCACTCTAGGAGATTGAATGAGTTTCAGTAAAGACTGCATTCAAGAAATACGATTAAAAAAATGTATGCTGAATGCAATTGGTTGCCTTGTGTTTTTTAAACACTATTTTCATCTTTTCTATTGAATTGTCAAATTTTATTCTACCGTCAAATGCCAATTGCCATGTTGTATTTTTGAATATCATAAAATAACACGAATAAATTACTTTTTTTCTTATTTAACATTAAATCGTTAAATCAAAAGATATAAAAAAGAGAGTGTTTGATCATGTCCTAATACACATTCAAATGTATTTTACCTTAAATATCATACTAACTTTAATATAAAATACTATATTAGAAAATGTTATCTTTTAAATCGTCAGGATCATTATTTCACATATTATTTAAAAATTACTATAAAAAAACTCCTCAAAATATTAACTAAATAGAAATGAACTATATATTACAATTATTTAATTGAATAAAAGTTACACTTAAGTTGTTTGGTCACATTTGACTGCCAAAAAGTATGAGAACATATTAATTATGTCTCTTTATCACTGCCCAGAATAAAATGCGATTGTAAAGCGTATTCAGAGAAATTTTCAATACACAATCAATGCACATTATGTGTTAATAATTACTTGAAATTGCTGCAAATAAAGTAAAACTTCGGTCTATCCTAATTAAACTCATTCAAACACATTGACAGCACGGAGCTGTTTGGAACTATTGAGAGCTCCATGAACCACGTGACCGCGTGGCGGTGAGATCAAAGCGTGTCGCAACCACTGATCTATATAATGATAATTTAATCTATTATAGATCAGTGGTCACAACTCTCTTTCATTATGGCTCTGTTTCAGAAGAACAAAGAATCACTCCTCACTTCAGTGACAGACATCTCTTAGAGCCAATGGTAGCAGTGCATTCATAAGCCCCGCCCACATGTCGCGCCGGCGCTGCTGCTGCTTTCAGTGCGAACACAGAGAGAAAGACAAGATTATACGAGACTGTTTCTCCAGACACTCACTGCTTTAAACATTATTCTAACCAGAAATGTGACTGAGTACACTTGAAAAACTGAACTTAAAGAATTGAGGCATCATCCTGAAGTGTTGTGATCGGAGAGAAAGAGAGAAGAGTGACATGAAAATCAGAGAAGTGTGATTGGAGCAGATCCCAGTGTTGAAGCCTGAGATTAATCTTCTTTGTGACGATATAGAAATCTGTTTTGCTCTGGTGAGTGAATGTTCATATATTTGATCTAATATCATTTTGAAATGATTCGTTACGAAGCTAATTTGAGTAGGCCGTTCGCATACCGCGTGTGTTAAACTAGTTAGCATGTGAGCTAAAGCTATCAGGAGTTAAAGTGATAAATGACAAGACAAAGAGTCATTTATGAGAGTCAACATGTTTATTAACAGTCGGAGAGTTGTATTAATGTGTCATTTGAGATAGGGCTGCACCATTATGACTAAAATCATAATTCTCCATTATTCCCTTGAAATTGTAATTGCGATTATTAATTACGATTAGTTAATGCATTAATATTCACAATGAGCAATAGCTACATTTGCTACATAAGTTATTAATCTTTGTTAAAATAACACAACTCTCATGTTAGCTCTTCAAATAACAGTTGCAACTTTTGATTTTAACAATTTGTTATTAAATATTGGACTTACCTAAGATTAATGAATGTGTAGAATAATTTTTCATCGGCAGTTTATGTTAAAAAGTTTATTTATAAAACGGTTAGTTCCATTCCTCAATTCTGATTGGTCAGCAGCTGTGTTTTATTCATGATACAGCACTGCTATGACCGCTTCACTCAACGTTCTGTGTATCATTGAACCTCCTTAGCAACCACCCTTAGCAACGTAAACACAGCTTTAGCAGCTAGGGGCTACTTTTGACAGCGGAAGGCAGTTAATGTTTTACTTCATGAAAACGTACAACCTAATATATATAAATTAATATATATTTGGATATTACAGTGTTTCCCACACATAGACGAATCTGTGGTGGTGCGCCACAGATTAAATTCCGACCGCCACAGATTCAACACAGACCAAAAAACAATACCGACCGTCACAAATTGCGTTTCGTTATTCTTATGCAGCGAATTCGTTAAACTGCATTTCCTTTCCCTTCTCTCTCTTCATCTCTCTGTCACTGACGTGTGTCTTGGGCGCGTCACACACACTCACACACTCACACACACACGCACACACGCACACACACACACACACACACTCTCTCTCAAACACATACACACACACACACACACACACACACACACACACACACACACACACACACACACACACACACACACACACACACACACAGAGCCCCTGTCTATTAAACCTTTGAAAAGTCTTACTGGAACATTCAAATCTATATTTGCACTGCCGCAGACAGAGAGAGCGGTCATCGTGTTTATGTAAAAAAAAAAAAAAAAAAACGCTTCACAAACAGTCTTTTCAAATACCCAGTCGTTAATATTATCACAGCAATATTCTGATTAAAGGTCATAGTTTGGATATAAACACTGATGTGATGTCTGGTAGAGATCAAAACAGAGCATGCCATTTTTTGAAAGTAATTGGCGCTTCAAGTAATGTTTGTGTCGATTGCTTTATTTCATCACTAGATGGAAACAACTGTTAAAACATGTATTTGTCATTGACTACTAGAGATTGATTCAAATACGCAGGTTTAAATTTTATGTATTATATTATTAATAATTCATTCAAATAAATTAATCACTTTTTAATAGACTGAAGCAATTAATATTTTGTCTCCGTTATTTTGCTTAGTTTAGAATTGCTAGGAAATCGTGAACTCTAAAAAAACTAAAACTGAAACTAAACTACATAAAAACTAAATAGAAATGTAGACAAAAAACAAAAAAGGCCAAATGTGCTGCACTGGTCTCTCCTTGTAATCAACGGTGCTCTTTGGATATTTAGAGGTACATTTCAAACTAAGGAGATGAAGTACTCCTAGGCACTCGTGACGTAAAAAGCCTTTAATTCAATGGGCTAAATCTTTTAAAAAGTTAAAAGAGTACACTGTAACAAGATTACTGTGAAATTTACAGCAACTTACTGGTAGGAATTGGCAAGTAAGTTGCTGTAATATATTCCACAGTATGCTGACTGTAAGTTTCATCACAGTAATTTACTGTACTACTGTAATTTTTATATAGTGAATATCACAGTACCATAATCACATTCAGATTAATAGAATGCTCTTTTTGAATGAATTAATCATGAATAAATTAATTTTTAACAAAAAGTAATTAGTATACTGTACTATAATGAACATTACTGCTTTAATTGTGTGTAGTCTAAAAAGAAGACACTGTTTTTGTCACAAAAATACCATTTATTGACTTTAAATTGTGAAAATACATAAAATAGCATAGCATACAATACATTTCAATTTTGTATTTTTCAGTGTGTAAACATTTTTTTATTTTGCATAAACCTAAAAATATATAGATTCTAACTATAAAATCTTTAGCTCCAGTACAGGGTATACATCAAACATTACATGACAAACCAGAAAATAGTTTTCATTACTGCCGCTTGTCAGAGAAAGTATTAACAGCATTATAAAATAACAGCAATATCAATTGATTTAATTTTTAGTTAAGAAGTTAACTTAGCAAAGTGTTTTCAATATATTTTTTTATATCAGTGAAAATAAACAATTAACAAACAATTAACATTTATACAGTGGTGGCCAAAATTATTAGCACACTGGTATTTTCACCATCTGAAATCTCACAGAAATTCCACTGGATTATCACAATTAAGGGCATACATTTATGTTTGGATATTTATTTATATTTATGTAAACTGATATTTCCTACTTACACTACAGCAAAAGATAGAAATAACTGACTTAAACCCATGTTTAGCTGGTAAAAAACACTAGTGTTCTAATAATTTTGGCCACCACTATATATATCAGTCTTCATATATCACAGACATCAATTAAGCTTATCTTTTGGTATTATTTCTTCAAAGCATTTTAAGTAAAACAGCTCTATATGTAACAAGTGCCAACAGATGACCAAAAATGGGATGCAATAATTCTGGTTTCTGCATGTGATGTTCAGCATGAATCCTTTTTTCTTTCCTGAGATGGACATGAGCTGGCATCATTGTCCTGGGCTGGAGTCTTCTTCCCTGCAGTAAAAATAAAATAAAATAAAAATGTTATTAATGTGGAAGTTTATAAGCAAAAATGACAGCTTAATTTTATTTTAAAATATAGAAAATCAGATAGGGGTCTACATATCATCAAAATATTTTCAATACACAAATATCATTATCAACAAACATCAAGGAAGGAATTCTATTTCACTATTTACAGGGTATCTGCAGAATTTTTTAAATATCAATTTATTGGCAATTAATGATCATTTTTAAGAGCTGCACAAGTAAAATAAACACAGTATGAGTGGTGTTGGACAACGTACGGTAACATATTAAGCCATAAAATTACATACAGTTCAGATAAAGGTTTTCACCAAAAAAAAAAATTGTATACAACGGTATTTCAGCCTTTATACCATTAAAAAAGATAAATCAAGTATATAATTTATTATATTTATTTAAAATATAAATGTAACTGTCTTAATTGTTTAGATATTTAGAAGGCAACTTTTCACATTTACAACTCTGTGTTTTCTGCATAAAAACATGGGTCAATAACTAGTAATTTGACCATAAACAGCTGAAAAAATTTATTGGAAATAAATAAGCATTCTATGTCACTAGGGGGCGCTTTAGGAGCGCTGAAATATTACGGTCTCCCTAGTAACGGCTGTATACAAACAAAGCAGCGCCAAACTCATTTACAACGTTTTATCCATCAGGCATTATATGTTTACTTTAAGGTTTAGTTTAAGACTAAATTAAAAAGCCATTGACACGAATCTGAGGACAGTCGGTTCCCTTCAGATACATTCATATAAAGACACGCACATATCATTGCCTTTTAAAGTTTAATCCAGCCCTATCGCGATTCTTGTCTGTTTGTCCCTAACAGTAAAAGACCATATAAAATTATAATTAGAACTTTTCTTATACTGTTTAACGTATTAAAAACTTTGTACAGTCTTAAATGTGAACTGAATTGAGGAGTTTTTAAGTACCTACAGGAGCCCTCTACTTTAAAATAGCTGGTGAAACATTTGACAGCCGGACTGGAAAACACAATAGCCCCAGGACACTGGGCTAGCCATTTTGTGAGCCCTGTAACGTTAATGTAATGTATTATAATATCCAAAAGACAAACGATGCATTGTGACAGCGGATATGTTACAAACATGTAACCATTAAATAACAAATATAGACGAAGGCTTACAAGATCTGATGTCTTTTAGTCTGAGGCCGTTTCGCCTTCAGCCCTTTAGTCCTGAGTGACGCAGTTTTGCTGAGAACGGATGGCGTTTAATTTGTGGCGCGAAGCCATTTTAACTGATATTACGCACAGCTCAAGTAAAAAAACACAAAGTCCTATGAAAAATGTCGTGCAGTTTTAACGCCTTACCTGTTTCTGCATTTCGTCAGTATTAAAGCAATATCCGTCGCGCAGTATCTAGCAAGAGAAAAACACATGTGGCTTCAAACAGCTTAATCCACAAACACACAGACGCACTTCCAGATTAAATGTATACAGCCATGTTGCCATACCGAAATAATGACTTTAGCAATAAAATGTCGCCATGCCTGAAAATATATCAAAATGTAATGCTTTTTGCAATAATATGCGAACACTTACCGGTTAATGTGGATGTCCGGCCGGTTCCATGCTCCCTCTCACGGTCGACTCTCTCTGTCTCCCGCTCTCTGAAAGTTAAACACGCATAACGTCTCGAGTGAAAACTGTAAATATAACAATAATGACCAAAAATATGGAAAAATAAAGAGCAACTTTACCTTTCTGAGCTCAAATTGGAAAAAAATACGCCCATTACGTCGGTTAATCCAGCTGAGAGAAAAATGCAGATCTCAACTACTGCAATGTGATTCACAGGAAAATATTATTTTACTGTAGAATTTCCCGCGGTTGTATTTTTACCCATGATGCATTGCCGATTTACAGCAACTTACTGTATACATATTCCACAGTATGGATTTGTTCATTTTACAGTAATAATGCTGTGAAAACTACAGAAATTTGTTACAGTGTACAAATACATGAAGCCTATGTCCAAAGTTAAACAAAACCACTTAAAAAATAAATCGGCATAATAATGTCAAAATGAAATACAATACTTATTAGTTCAAGTTAAAATACATCAGTTAGGGATAGTCTTAGAGTTAGGTTTAGTGGAGACAGGATATACAGTTTAATTTATACAGTATTCTATGGCAGGTCCTTATAAAACATGGAAACCCAATGTGTGTATGTGTGCTTCATGTATTTGTTAACATTTAAGAAACTCTGAATATTAATGCAATTAATGTCCAATAAAGCCTGGTTTAAAGCACTTAATTTATGACATTTTCAGATTTTCTGTAACATAAGCAGTTAATAAATTGTCAAAAAGTTGTTAATAAGTTGACTCCGTCAAGAAACCTACCATCATTGGAACAAATTCAGTAAATATTCAGCCAATCAAATCATAAGAAAAAAAGAAAAGAAAAACAATTGCAACTCTTAAGGACTCAGCAGGGAAGCCTTCCAACTCTCCAACAAAAATAAATACTACATTTTGAAACTTCTATGCTAAAATTAATTCAATTTATATTAACACAAGACAAAATGATATTAATTAATTTTTTAATAATATTCAACCCCGAAAACTTAACACAGAACAAATCAGTGCACTGGACAAACCAATCATAGAAAAAGAACATATCGCCTGAATCCAATGCCTAACAATAAAGCAGCAGAACCCGATGGAGTCATTTTAGGCCCATTATTCATTGTTCTGGTCCATTTTATGCCCATTATTCATCAGAGCAATAACAGAAATAAAAGAAAACTCTAGATTACCAGTAGATATGAACACAGCGACTATTTCACTCATCCCCAAACCTAACAAAGATCCAACCCTTCCGTCCTTTATCTCTCATCAACGTAGACATCAAAACAATCCAAGTGCACCTGTCTGCAGCCTGCAGATCGAGGCGGGGCTGAATCTGGGGTGGGGCTGACATGCGAAACAGCCGTCTGCATGGGTCCTCTGTGCTCAAATACATTAATTTCTCTAAGAAATTGAAATAACACCCTATAACCATCTGTTGACCCTTCCCGAAGTATATCTACTAAATTGAAACATATTTTAATTTCTTTTAATTTCGCTATTAATTTACCATTTCGGATTATATCCTTGTTTAGTCAAGCCAGCAGGCATTTCTGGTCAACTGTACTGTGCCGTAATATGAGCGTACTTTGTTCGTTTTCTTTACATAATCCACTCACAATCTTAGAAAAGTGTTGTTTGTCTAAGAGGACCAAACGTCCATGTATACTGTTTCAAGAATGACAGATGCCAGTTTAAAAAAATAGATTAAATATGCGCGATTCATTTCTATGATTGACAGTAATAACTGGACCAAACATCTGACAAGCTGATGGCAAAAAAGAGCTTAAATGATTCAGACTAAATTTAGAGTAACAAAACTACAGCGGGAACAAGTATGGTTAATAGATCAATGGATTTTAGAGTTCAAGATAAAACTTAAAAGACGTTATTAAATTTGATAAAATATTTAATATTCCTATCGATTCACATTGAGTGCATTATTTAATTATTATACCATAATTATTTAATGTATTTGTAGTGAACTATATATTAGTATTTAAATAATTTACCCTTATAGGCTGTTTGTGTGTGAGCTTAATGATTTTCTGCACTTCCTATAATATATACTTAAGGACGGTAAAAGTACTACAATTTATTATTCTAGTAATTTTATAATTAATCGAAAAGCAAGACCTCTTAAAAATATAGGGAGTTTAAAAGGCAGCTGCATAATAAATAATCCTGTGCTGCCATCTTTTGGTTATATTGGGTAATTCCATATTACGCTCCAAAGTCAATTGTCTTCTTTCAGTTTCATATTTTCTGCACTCTAATATGAGATGTTCCACTGTTTCTTCATGCCGGCAATATTCACATTTCCCTGTGCCATGTTTACCTATTTTCAGTAATGTTTCATTTAATCCCGTGTGTACAAACCGAAGCCTTGATATTATTGTCTCTTCTCGCCTATTCCTCTCTGTACACCTTATTTCTCCCAGTCTCCTTTGAATATTATGAAACCATCGTCCTTTCCTATTTTCTTCCCATTGTGGTTGCCATTGTTTCTTTAATTTACTTTGAATAATACTTTTTGTTCCTCTAATAATAACTGTAAAATCAATTTGGTTATTTTTAGTAACTTCCTTTGCTTTTTTATCTGCCATTTCATTTTTTTTTTTTTTTTGCATTGAAATAATAACATACATTAGCAAAAAGAAAAAAAAGAAAACTTGACAGTAACAGTACAAATACAGGGTATGCTAGGGGTAATTTAGAATAAAATATTAAATAAAGTACAAATTTTCAAAGTTTTCAGTGCCTTTTGCTTTAAAGAGAATCTTATAGACTCAATATACAGTTCCATTTCTTTTTTAAATAATATAAAACAGGTTTTTTTTTCCAGAGAATTTACATTTGTGAATATGAAACTTTGCTAACAGAAGGATCAGATTAATAATGTAAATACTATTGGTAGCATGACAGTCTCTTTGATTCTTGAAAACACCAAAAAGCACATATTTCCAAAATAAAATAAAATCAACATCAATATTCTTAACAATAAACTCACAAACCTTTTCCCAAAAGGGTTTTACAAGTGGGCAGTACCAATATAAGTGAACCACAGTTTCTAAGCTGTTATTACAAAAAGTACAATTTGTATCTATATCGCTTTTAAATTTCACAAGAAAATGTTTTGTTGGGTAGATCCTATGAATTAGTTTAAATGAAACTTCCTTTATTTTATTTGTTATTAAATACTGATTAGGAAGTAACCAAACCTTTTTCCAAACAATATCATCTGAGAACCGATTCCAGAATGAATGAACATAAGGCAAAGATACAATATTTCTTTGAAATAAAGTTCTTATACCTCTGTTATGAGAGTTAAGTGACAAACATATCCTACCTTCATAGGTATTTACAATATTAGGTAGGGACCAAAGTGTAGTATTCATTCTTGTTGTATATTTAAATAAAATACAAATTTTAGGAGATATGGCATCAAAAACTTTGGCATAATCCTTTGGTGTTACAGGGATTTTGTAAAAAGCCAAAAATTCGCCAAAAGTGAAAAGAAAACCATTAGAATTAAACAATTGATCTACCAGATTTATGCCATTCTTAAACCAATATTCAAGAAAAAGAGATTTACGCTTATACACAATGTCCTTGTTATTCCAGATATAATACCTATGCGGTGAGAAATTGTGCTTGTAGATTAAAGACCATGAAAGAAAAGCCTGGCGATGAAACTCAGCTAGTTTTACTGGTATTTTATCAATATCGTAATTGCAACTAAGGAAAAACTGTAAACCACCAAAGTTGGAAAAAATATAGGAGGGAATAAAATTCCAAATGGAATTGGGATTTCTGATTATCTGTCTAAGCCAATTAACTTTAAATGTATTATTTAATGTTGCGAAATCCAAAAAATTTAGGCCACCCTTTTCATAAGCATTCATAATAACCGTTTTCTTTATATAATGCGTTTTGTTTTTCCAAACAAAGTTATACAAGATTTTGTCAATCTCTTTCAATTCTTTTTTACCAAGATGTAAAGCCAATGCTGCATAAGTTAATCGAGAAATAGCCTCTGCCTTAGTAATCAGTATTCGACCCCTTAACGAAAGATCCCTTATAAGCCAATGGTTTAAAATTCTTCTAGTCTTTTCAATTATAGCATCAAAATTAATCGAACATCTTCTACGTTGGTCTTTAGTGATTAACAATCCTAAATACTGAACTTCAGTTTTTATGGGAATATTAAAGTAAGAAGTCTCAGAGCGTTCCTTAATGGCCAAAAGTTCACATTTATTCAAATTCAGAAACACACCAGATGCCTTTGAGAACTCATCAATCAAATCTATAGCTACAGAAATCTGGCTTTCATCTTGAATGAAGAGTGTTGTGTCATCGGCTAATTGAGTTACTTTTAATTCTCTATCAACAATTTTAATGCCTTTCATCGGACTTGAAATAATGTGAGCTGAGAGAAGCTGACTCACTAACAAAAAAAGATATGGTGACACAGGACATCCCTGCCTAATTCCTCTAGATACTGAAAATATAGGAGAAGTCCCATTTGACAACTTAATGGAGCAGTTACCTTTTTCATACAGGGTTTTGATCGCATTAGAAAAAAAATTCCCAAAACCAAATTTTTTAAGGGTATCAAAAATGAATTTATGTTCAACAGAGTCGAAGGCTTTATAAAAATCTAAAAATAAAATAAATGCATCATCATTAATCAACTCTGAATAATCTAAAATATCCAAAACTAGTCTAATATTATTTGAAATTTTTCATTATTCATTATTTTTCATAAAACCCGACTGTGATTCGTCAATTATTGAATTCAATACCGATTTTAATCTTCTAGCTAAAATTAAAGCCAATAATTTATAATTATTGTTTAATAAACAGATAGGGCGCCAATTGTCAATAAAATATTTATCTTTTTTCGGTTTGGGAATCAATGTAATTAGACCCTGTGTTAAAGTGGGTGGAAGACATTGTTTCTTAATACTTTCAACAAAAACCTCTAAAAGAAATGGTGCTAAATCTTCTAAAAATTGCTTGTAAAACTCTGATGTCAGTCCATCAGTACCTGGCGACTTGGAATTTTTAAGATGAGTAACTGCATCCATTAACTCACTGAGTACAATAGGATTGTCACACATATCTCTTTGATTTTCATCAATAGATTTAACTTGCAACGAGTTCAGAAAGGCATCAGCTGTCTCCTGTGAGTAATTAGAGGTATATAGTTTTTTATAAAAGTCACTACAATACTTAGAGATCATTATATGATCATCAACAATAAGCCCATTAATATTTAATTTAGATATGGTGTTATTCACAAAATTCCTCCTCTCCAAGTTGAAAAAGTAATGGGAGTTTTGTTCCCCTTCCTCAATCCATTTTCTTCTTGAACGAATAAAGGCACCTTTCGCTTTCCTTTTATAGAATCCGTCTAATTCAATCATCAACAGCGTCATTTCTCATCCTCTAAAATCAGACTTGGATGTTTCTGAGACAACTCTGTTATTCTTGATATTATTCTTGTTTCTTTTTCTCTTTTTTTTTTTTTGGCCATTAAAGAACCAAACTTTCTTACATATTTCCCAATCTCATATTTTAAAATTTCCCAATTTGTACTGGAGGCATTCTCCATTTTAGCTTTAATCCAGTAACTAGCAATCAAAGTTTTTAGCTTCTTTCGAACTTCCTCATGAAGCAGGAGTGAATTATTGAGTTTCCAGTAAGAGGAAGATGTAGCGTTGTTTTTCACATGCAGCTTGATATTAATAAAAATGGCTTTATGATCTGATAAAGGAGTCGGTATAATATCTACCTCTACCCCATCTTTTTGAAAGCTTTTAGAGATTAACCAATAATCTATTCTAGACTGACTAGTTCCAGATTTATTACTCCAGGTAAAAATTATATTATTAGGAAATTTTTCTCTCCAGATATCTTTAAGGTCAAAATGATCCATAAAGTTTTTTAAGGTATTATCTGTTGACTGGACGACCTGGTGGCCATTTATCTACAGCACAGTCCTGAACAATATTAAAATCTCCACCCATAATTATATAGGCTCTTGGATATTTTTCTAACCAACTTTTAAGTATGTTTCCTATTACTTTCAAAAGATTATCATTTTCTGGTTTCCTATTATACCCATACAGATTGACAGCTATAATAAAAAAATCGTTACAGGAAAGTAATAAACAAATAAAATGTCCATCTGGATCATTAACCGATTGCAAAACTTCACCATTAAACCTATTCCTAAGTGTTATTACCCCAGCTGAGTGTTCCGATCCATGGGAGAACCATATGGAATTCCCCCACTGGGTAGTCCAAAATTTAGCATCATCTTTAACAGAATGAGCTTCTTGTATATAACAAAAATCAACCCTGAATTGTCTAGCAAAAAGAAACAGTGCTTTCCTTTTATTATTACAACGTAACCCCCTAGCGTTGAACGAAATAAAAGATAAGTTAAACAAAACAAGTGAACAATAGCAAATACAAAAAGAGAAACTTTAAGTATGGAAGAATTAAACCAGTTTAAATCGAGATCAGCATCCATAATAGCAACAAATTAGGGTAGCTGAATTGTACCTTCACTTTGCATGTGTCTTTTTACCTCACATTCCGAGGCATATAAAAAAACACGACGAAACACGAGAAAAAAGAAAATTCACAACGCAGCATATTTTCAAAGGTTGTATAACTAATCGAGAGGTCATGTGATTTCTGAGCCTTCGACGAACGCTCGACGAGTTTTTGTCTCGATTCTCTATCCTCTTTCGACAAATCTTCAGTAAAGCGCAGGTGGTGACTTTGAAGGAATGGACTGTTTTTTGCAGCTTTCCAGACTGCTTCCCTGTATCTTCGAACGACGAATCGGATGATAACTGCTCGTGGTCTTGACTCATTCGGGCGCTTAGTGCCCAGCCGATGCGCGACATCAATGACATCTGGCAACTTTTCTCTTTCCTGCGGTAACACTTCTTGGCAGATGCGGATCACTTCATCGAGAACATTCTCCCTCGCCGCCTCCGGGATCCCGTAAAGTTTCAAATTCCATCGTCTGCCATAACGCTCCAAATCAGAAACGCGATTCATGCAGGTCAAGGTAGACTGTTCACTTTTCTCTATACGTTTTTCCATACCACCCATTTTCTCTTTAAGATCCTTGATTTCTGTACATGTCGACTTCGCCATCTCTTCTAGAGCATCACATCTGGTGTTAATAAGATTCGCCAGCCTATTGACAATCTCATCCGAATTCGAACTGTTTTTACTGTCGGAAAGTGTTGGTTTTTTAGCTACCGGTGGCTTGCTAGGAGTTATTGGAAGTGGGGGAAACTCCTCCTCATTTCCCAGGTAGTCAGCCATTCTGTCATCGTAGTCGTGATCAGTGTTAGCCATTGTGCTATCGTTGCTCGCTCCTTTGCTTTGAACATTCGATCGTTTCTGAGCAGATTTTGGCATTTTTTCATCTTTGTAGAAACATAAAGTTGTTTCAAAGTACTGCACTGCTGCACCGAGTAAAAAAAACAATTCTACAACACGTTTACCCTAATATACTTAACGTTAATGCCGAGAGCTCGAAAGTTTAGTCTACTCACACCGCCATCTTGGTCGGCTCCCATCTGCCATTTCATTTCCCTTAACTTCATAATGTACTCAACGTCATTACTTTGCCACCAATGGAGTTGGGTCTGTCTGCGGACTGCAAGAGAGGGGCGTAACTGGAAGGGGGCGTAACTTGTAGCAGGGGGCGTAACTTGTAGCTGTCCAAATCACACAGAACCACGCGAGATGTCAAAACGAGATGTTGTCGTCAAGATGGCCGCTCGCATAGAGGCAATGGTGAGAATAATTTTCCCTGATATAAGAGTTTTAATTTATTAATGCAGCATTTTTTTTTATGGAGTTGATAATCTATTATCCCAAACAGGGTATAGAGATGGCCAGGGGAAGTTTGGTCCCAGTTTTCCCGCATCCCTAGGAAGAGGAAATATGATGTCACCATGGTAAGAATTATGGCTAGCCTACATTTTAAGCCCCGGATCTTTTTCCACATTCAAATAGTCACAATCACAAAAGTATTGGAATAAAAGTTAATAGTTTGGATATAAACACTGTTGTCTACAGCAGTGAACAAAATAGAAAAAAAATCACCTTTCAAAGTGACGACGCTAAAAATTGTATCATTTACAATGTAACACCAGCAGGTGGCGACAAATGACTGATGAAAAAGATTCGTTCAAAAACCATTGATTCGTTCAGAAATGCGACTTATTTATTAGTGATACCTTAATTAATTTAACTTATTTTTAACAGTTTGTTGAAAATTGAATATATTTTATAAATAGGCTTCAGCAATTTTAGTAGAAACTCTAGTAGCCTAAATTATATGTTATTTTTTGTCCTTTTTTCAGAATAATGGAATAGAGATATCTATTTTAAAAATTTAATTGTTGTTCTTCATTTATTCATAATCGTGCATCTCTAGTTGGTAATTTATCCACATGTAATGTAAACAAATAAATTACTTGAATTTTAGATAAAACATCAAAGATCTGGCCAGTGAGGTTCAGCCTCTAGAACATTTGTGCTTCTACAAATACATTTACATATTTATGTGCTTAATAAAAATACCCTGCAGTTGTACTTTTGCTCTACTAAACTGGTAAATTGTGTTCAATCTGAACAACTACTTTTGTGCTTAATGCACTTTAATTTAATTTAATTGAAATAACTGTGTTGAAGATATAGCTACTGTATATTTGATTGTGTTAAAGTTGAACTATTGCAAGTATACTTCAGGTACACTTTAAATAACTTGCATTTAAAGATCAATATTATACAGAGATCATACAGTCTTTATTAATAGTGATATTAAAACACATATTAGTCATAATATTAAAAAAGGTGCATTGTGCAATATCAAAATACTCCAAGTGAAGTCTAGTTGGACTTCTGCTATGTGTGTGTGTGTGTGTGTGTGTGTGTGTGTGTGTGTGTGTGTGTGTGTGTGCATTTGGATGGGTTAAATGCAGAGCACAAATTCCAAGTATGGGTCACCATACTTGGTCCTTTCTTTTCCTTTTTTAATTAATAATTTACTACATGTGCTGAGACTACAAACACTTTACATAACCTACTGTACATGAAGTTTTACGAAAAGAGATATTTGTACATGAAATTTAACAAAAGAAGATTTTATGTACATGAAATTGTGCAAAAGAGATATTTTGTGCATTAAGTACAAAAAATAGAGATTTGATGGAAGCAGCACATAGTGAAAATCAATTTGTAGTGCAAAGCATTAAATAAATTATAATTTTGTAAATTATAATTTTATATCAGTAAGTGATATGTCAATAAATATGTTACTGGTTTTGAATTTTACTTTTTATAAAATAAAGTATAAATTATGGCATAGATGATGACCTGATATTGAGCCTACTGATTTTGCAGTGACTCATGTTTTATGTTCACAGCTGCCTGAAGATATTTTGCACATGATCTTCATCCTTGTGGTACTACAAGACTGTGACCCGGCAGTTCATACCCTGGCCTTTAAGTGCATACTTTTCTGGAAGATAGTGAGAATTGCTTTCTGAATGATGCACACTTCTGTTGGCTTGACAGTAAGTTTTTTTGTGTTTCCTTCTGCCCTCCTCCCATATTTTTAGATTCAAAGCACCTCTGAGCTATAGGTGAAAGTCACTCCCTCACAGGATCTCTGTGAGCTTTGGGTGCACTCAACCTGGACATGTCAGATTGCAGCTTTTTATGTTGCAGCAAGAGCAGAGCAAAAAGTTTAGAACTTGAGAAGGATCAGAGTTTGTCAATCTGTGTGTTACTGAATGCCCTGCAGATGCCAGCAAAACAACACAGCTGATGACCCGGAGTGGTCACTTGCCATTATTAAAATGTAAAAAGTGTGTTGTACATAAATGTCGCCTGCTTTGTTTTCTGCATCAGTTAGTAACTGTGATGCTTTTAGTTGATGATTCTACATTTGTCCTTTATCTGTCAGTTTGGGCCCAAGTTAATTCAAGTCTAGTTTCTAGTGCTAATTAGTTTCATCATGTTATAATAATTACTTGTTCACTGGCCTAATGATTTTTTTGTTTTAGACAATAAGAGTTTATTTTAATTTCACATTTCTCTTGCTGTGGTGGCACACCACTCCTCAAATGAATAGACAAAACACTGCTTTTTGCATCCAAATAATAGTATTCTGCACGTTTTACACACAAACCCTTCTCTTCTTTTGTCATCAGGTGTACTGAACTGGCAAGCATTTTCAGAGGAGCAATTCTCTCTACAAAGACTGTGAAGGCTACAGTAGATGTGTGTAGAGGGGAAAACTTCAAGTATTCTACCCCGACAATGAATTTGCAACATATACTGCAGCGTTGACTATTTTTAGGAGGCTGGAGGCACATGTTATATGCATGTTAGAAAGACTCAGACTATATATGTATTTCTACATTATTGTTTGATCACTGTTCTGTAAAATGGAAAGCACTTTATATTGCAGTTAATAAATTCAGTATACAAAGAGTTCCTTTTTTGTTTTGTTGTTGTTGTTTTTTCCACAGATATTTTGATGTATTGCAGGTGTCTGTTTCAGTAAACATAACATTGTTATCATAGGCAATGTATGTTGACAGGCTTGTACAATGATTCACCATGGCAATAGATAAATGAAAAGCAGAACATTAATGGGCATAAGTATAATAATCCAGGTTTATGCAGACTGTGGACATTTATCTAAAAAGAGTCCGACTCTCAGAGCGTGAAAAAGTATCAATAATTAACACAAAGTTTTATTAAAGGTTGTATCAGCGATTTCTAGCCTAAAACATAAAGTGTCAATTTCAGCTTACCTTTCTTCACGATCCGCTCGCTGCCTGCCCCATAAATTGTCTGTGAAAAAACCGCGTCTCTCTGGTCAGCCTAGGGTCCGAGATATGCCAAAAAAACCATCAGCGCTATCAACACACCACAGATAACCAAACAGTGTTCCAACCAATCAGCGTCAGGGGTTTGGTGTTGTGGACTTTCGCTCCGCCTCCCTCACATCCCAGCACCAGTAGGAAAGTCCACAACACCAAACCCCTGACGCTGATTGGTTGGAACACTGTTTGGTTATCTGTGGTGTGTTGATAGCGCCGATTGTTTTTTTGGCATATCTCGGACCCTAGGCTGACCAGAGAGACGCGGTTTTTTCACAGACAATTTATGGGGCAGGCAGCGAGCGGATCGTGAAGAAAGGTAAGCTGAAATTGACACTTTATGTTTTAGGCTAGAAATCGCTGATACAACCTTTAAGTTTTGTTTAATAATTCATAATTAACTTTATCAAAACTTACATTTTCTTGGGGTATGTATAACATCATATATTATTTTTAAAAGCAAATAATACATGAAAGCCAGAGTGCAGAGAAAGGTTAAGTTTGAATGGATTATCAACTACAGAAAGTACTGTAAAAATTATTTATACACTTAAATTTAAACTCTCTAATATCATGAGTATCATAATATCATGAGAGTTTTATGACAACATTTTTTAGAACAAATCTCACCATTGTCTCTATGCGAGCGACGACAACATCTCGTTTTGACATCTCGCGTGGTCCCGTGGGATTTAGACAACTTCAAGTTACGCCCCCTGCTACAAGTTTCGCCCCCTTCCAGTTACGCCCCTCTCTTGCAGTCCGCAGACAGATACTATAGACCAATTATCTGTTTGTAAACATCCGGGATGCGCGCGCATCTTGGTTGCAGAAAACCCGGGAGACATAGCGTTTACGAATAGGAAATTACACGGATATGGTACAAAACAGTTCGATTCTAAATTATTATAGATTATTTTGATTAATGTTATTTTAAAATTTTTTACCGCATATTACAACAGCTTGTCACCCAACGATTAGAATGGTTATTCAACGAAATTAACGTTAGTGAGTGGGATTGCTCTGACAGATCCGTTTGCCATAGAGGTAATCGTGTACCCAAATCAAGTCAAATGCAAATTAGATGTATAAAGCATGCCTCAACAGGCTTCACAACACAATGCAGACATACAAAAACGATCAATGTCTAACAAATTAATTTACAAACACGATGTGACATTATTTGCCATAAATTCTCTGAATTTTGATGCCTGCAATTTAATCCCTCTTAGCAAATAAAGAGACAATATTTACCTCAAATATTTAAGTTTTGCTTTGCCTTTGTTTATTTCACACTGGGTTGAGTTGAGTAGGAAAAGACAGAAGTGACGAATGGATAGCGATCTCCTGTACAAAAAGTGTATTCTAACGTTAGTGACTGGCAGTAGGATAGTTCGCTATAACTTGTTAACGTTAGTAGCCAAGCTTACGAGACTAGCCGTGTAACTTTACCCACTGCACAATACAACATTTTCACGGTTGTCTTTCCTTCATTTTCTGATTTTTCTTTCGGGTTTTACGCTGCGTTCCAGGCAGGTTTTTTAACTCGTAAATCAGGACTTCAAATCACGACTCACATCTTTGTAGCATTCCAGGCAAGTCACCCCAAACTGCCTGAGCGCAATTATTATTATTACATTATTATTAATTTGTTTGCAATGTTATATTGTCCTAAAGTCTATTTTTCACTGTGTACCTCTTGCATAAACACCGCACTCGTAGGTGCTGACATAGTGGTTTTGCGGGCTATATGTCACGTCAGAACTCGGAACTGGGAGCACATCGATCTAGTACGAGTTGAGTTCACGAGTGGGAAGTCACGGGTTTGACTGTCGTTTGGGTGCACTTTCACTGATAGAAGATCGGAGAAACACGAGTAACGGGTTGCCTGGAACGGGACATTATAGCGGTTCCGGTCGTCTTTTGCAACCGACATGCGCACTTGAACCAGCGTGACGCGTGTGTGACGTAGGCTGATAATTGGTCTATTGCACCAATGAGATGAGTTTTGGGAGGAACGTTATCTGGACATAATTTATTTACCTACAACCAATGAGAAGGCATGTGGACGGGGCGACACGTGCAGCCCCGCCCCAGATTCAGCCCCGCCTCGATCTGCAGGCTGCAGACAGGGGCTTCTCAAACGAAAAAAAGCCATTTATAATCCACCCGGATCAGACAGTTTTCATCAAAGGTCGGCAGGCATCCAGTAACACACGTGTAACCCGGATAATCCAGGCTACTATTAAAGAGATTAAGAATAATTGAAAATATAAATAAAGTTGGAGAAAGCTGAGAAAAGAGGAAAAAAGGGCGAAAGTTCCAGAAGAACAAAGATTCATCCAATCACTCCTCACTTCAGTGACAGACATCTCTTAGAGCCAATGGGAGCAGCGCATTCATAAGCCCCGCCCACATGTCGCGCCGGCGCTGCTGCTGCTTTCAGTGGGAACACAGAGAGAAAGACGAGATTATACGAGACTGTTTCTCCAGACACTCACTGCTTTAAACATTATTCTAATGAGAAATGTGACTGAGTGCACTTGATAAACGTAATTTAAGAATCGAGGCATCATCCTGAAGTGTTTTCATCGGAGAGAAAGAGAGAATAGAGTGACATGAAAATCAGAGAAGTGTGATTGGAGCAGATCCCAGTGTTGAAGCCTGAGATTAATCTTCTTTGTGACGATATAGAAATCTGTTTTGCTCTGGTGAGTGAATGTTCATATATTTGATCTAATATCATTTTGAAATGATTCGTTACAAAGCTAATTTGAGTAGGCCGTTCGCATACCGCGTGTGTTAAACTAGTTAGCATGTGAGCTAAAGCTATCAGGAGTTAAAGTGATAAATGACGAGACAAACAGTCATTTATGAGAGTCAACATGTTTATTAACAGTCGGAGAGTTGTATTAATGTGTCATTTGAGATAGGGCTGCACCATTATGACTAAAATCATAATTCTCCATTATTCCCTTGAAATTGTAATTGCGATTATTAATTACGATTAGTTAATGCATTAATATTCACAATGAGAAATAGCTACATTTGCTACATAAGTTATTAATCTTTGTTAAAATAACACAACTCTCATGTCAGCTCATTAAATAACAGCTGCAACTTTTGATTTTAACAATTTGTTATTAAATATTGGAATTACCTAAGATTAATAATGAATGTGCAGAATAATTTTTCATTGTCAGTTTGTTATGTGTATATCCTATTAAGTCTAAATATTGAAGTATTTGGTGCTGTGATGAACACCAGAGCAAATACACACTTTTCAGAAACTGAAAACTGCTCCAGGTGAATGCACGTGATGGAGATTTAATACTAATTCATCGACTATCGTGCGATTATTTTTTTTATTTTATTTTTTTTGCATTTTGTGTTTTTCAGTTGAATAGAATACTGTTTTTCCTATACATTTCATTGAGGATTTAAAAAAAAAAAAGTTTACAAATGTTGTCTCGGGCTGTTCGTGAACCCAGTCTCGTGTCTCGTCTCGTGGGATAAGTGTCTCGTCACACCCCTATAAACTACATAATCTATCTGATAAATTGACATTAATATGGCTGTTTGTTTTGTTCTCTTCACAGACTGTGTGGATGTAAACTCACTGCTCAGTCCTGTGAGAGTTTGTCTTCAGCTCTACAGTCCTCAAACTGCCCCCTGAGAGAGCTGGACCTGACTAACAATGACCTGCAGGATTCTGGAGTGAAGCTTCTTTCTGAAGGACTGAAGAGTCCAAACTGTCAGCTGGAGATACTGAGGTAACTGGTTTTCCATCAAATAATTAACAAAATGCTACCACAATAAATGGCCATTGATTTTTGTCAACAATCTGCTGTCAATGCAATGCCAGAACAAGAGACAACATTCCCAGATAGCAATCCGGATGTGGCACACCTTTGGCAAAAATGTGGCACAATCGACAAAGACTAATCAGGGTATAAACCAAATGTGGTCCACATATGTTTCAGCAAATGTGGCCCAGGTATATTAACATGTTTCTGGGCCCCATATATCATAAAACAGATGAGGGCTACTTCTGGTTTGGATGTAGCACTGGATAATAGAAATATACTTTTCAAATTGTAAATAAGGCCTAAAAACTTAATAGAATTTGTCTACTTTTAGTAGGATACAACACAGTTAACTGATGCAGACTGATCTGGATATGAGTCTTAAGAAGGCTACATAACCAGCAATTTAATTTTGAAACATGCTTTTAATGGCATTTTTTATGTGTTCAGTGCAGTAAATAAACAAAAACATAAGTGCAGTATAATAATATCTCTTACAGCTAGAGCCACTGTCTCTCTGTCCTCATCGACTGAGGTGACCCTCTCTCCAACCCCCATCACCAGCTCACAGCGCTCCTTTACCGCTCCGTTAAAGATCCACTGATTTGAACAAAAATATTGTTCCCCATCAGATCTAATATAACACAAAATTTGCTGTTGTTTGCACAGTTTGTAAAAAAAAAAAAAAAAAAAAAAAACAAACAGAAAGAGTGAAGGAAGGCTAAAGGCAGTTCAACATTGCAAACATGAATTCAAGGCTGCAGCAGGTGAATCATCAAATAGCATATTTAACAGTGTTTCACACTTTAATTCTTACAATTAAGGGTATTTTCCATTATAATCACTGGCCTTGATACTAGTAATCTAGTAATCACATCATATTTATAATATTTTATTAAAATCGTATAAATGGCAGGCCCATAAACAGTTAAAAGTTAGAGTTAGGTTTAGTGGGGACAGGATATACAGTTTAATTTAAACATTATTTATTCTATGGCAGGTTCTTATAAAACATGGAAACCCAATGTGTGTATGTGTGCTTAATTTATTTGTTAACATTTTAAGGAACACTGAATATAAATGCAATAATGTCCAATAAAGCCTGGTTAAGGGCACTTCATTTATGACATTTTCAGGTTTTTTGTGACCTAATCTGATCTGTGGTTGATAAATTATCAACAAAATACTTTTACATATGAGTTAAACACATTAATTACGGTGAACTTACTATTTGCATACAGCCTATTAATGTATTAACTGCAGTTTATAAACCGTTAATAGGGATGTAACGGTATCAAAACTTCACAGTACGGTAATACCTCGGTATGTATGGCATGGTACAGTAAATATTGAATCATTATCAGGAAAAAGACTTGAAAAAAGTGCCAGAAGTGTTTATTAAACAGTTTACATGAACACTGAACATATCAATGGCATACAAATTAGCCATCTATCTGTAAACTTTGAAACAGAAACTTAAATATTTCAATTTTAGTAACAAAAAAATGAGTGAATGAGTTGTCTGCTTGAAATAAGACTTTTTTTCTTACCCCATTGGCAGATTATTTAGCTTGTTTTAAACAAAAACTCACTTTATTTTGACTTGTTTTTCCTAAAAACAAGAAAATAATTTTTACTTGTCTAAAAAATAATTCTTGATTTAAGGATTTTTAGATATTTTGGCTGGAAACAAGACAAAATTCGAAGTAAGAAAAGCATTTTTTTGCAGTGCAGTAGGCTCTCATGCTTTTCTTTCGCATTAAATCTTTATTAAAAACAATCCTTTAAAGAACTTTTCTACCTGGACAAGTGCATCTATTATGTTGCTTAGTTTAGCTTCTTTAAAACGGCACCTTTCCTTATTTTAAACCTAGCCAAAAGCCACGTGTTGACTGTGAAATTTATATGCATTTATGGTACATTCCGTGTCAATCCATGTTAATTTTTACAGCGAACAACCTACTGTAACATTAATTCAGCGCATGCAGCGCAGCAAAAAATAGACTCTGTGCCGAAACGATCGCTGCACTGCTGCAAAGGCACCGCTTCTAGGACGTACTGCCGGACAGCAACCGCGTGCAGTGTGTATCTGTTAACATGGGTGCTGAAAAGAATACGTCACGCATACACACTGCAGACGGAGCAGGTTCGACCATTTCAATCTCTTTTCCTTGCTGCTACAGTCTGTAGCGACAACAGACCGCAAAGGATGATGGCCACGCCTGGGCTGATGGGAAATGTAGTTCCGCTACCTCACGTTCGCTCCATTCGCCTGAGCAAACTATTCTCAGAAGACCTATTGTTTTATCGAGTAGGGATGTAACGGTATTGTAAATACCGTCATACCGCAGTAACACATTGTTTTCGATACTACCGTGGTCGCATGACTCGATAAAACAATGGGTCTTCTGAGAAAAGTTTGCTCAGGCGAATGGAGCGAACGGGAGGTAGCAGGAACTACATTTCCCATCAGCCCAGGCGTGGCCATCATCCTTTGCGGTCTGTTGTCGCTACAGACTGTAGCAGCAAGGAAAAGAGATTGAAATGGACGAACCTGCTCCGTCTGCAGTGTGTATGCGTTACGTATTCTTTTCAGCACCCATGTTAACAGATACACACTGCACGCGGTTGCTGTCCGGCAGTACGTCCTAGAAGCGCTGCCTTTGCAGCAGTGCAGCGATCGTTTCGGCACAGAGTCTATTTTCTGCTGCGCTGCATGCGCTGAATTAATGTTACAGTAGGTTGTTCGCTGTAAAAATGAACATGGATTGACAGGGAATGTACCATAAATGCATATAAATTTCACAGTCAACACGTGGCTTTTGGCTAGGTTTAAAATAAGGAAAGGTGCCGTTTTAAAGAGGCTAAACTAGGCAACATAATAGATGCACTTGTCCAGGTAGAAAAGTTCTTTAAAGGATTGTTTTTAATAAAGATTTTTTTCGAAAGAAAGGCATGAGAGCCTACTGCACTGCAAAAAACAAATGCTTTTCTTACTTAAAATTTTGTCTTGTTTCCAGGCAAAATATCTTAAAATCCTTAAATCAAGAATTATTTTCTAGACAAGTAAAAATTATTTTCTTGTTTTTAGTAAAAACAAGTCAAAATTAAGTGAGTTTTTGTTTAAAACAAGCTAAATAATCTGCCAATGGGGTAAGAAAAAAAGTCTTATTTCAAGCAGACAACTCATTCAGCTAAACTGATTTGACTGTTTTTTACATACTTTAATATATATTTTTTTGTTACTAAAATTGAAATATTTAAGTTTCTGTTTCAAAGTTTACAGATAGATGGTTAATTTGTATGCCATTGATATGTTCAGTGTTCATGTAAACTGTTTAATAAACACTTCTGGCAGTGACTGGCACTTTTTTCGAGTCTCTTCATTAGTTTTGTTTTTCCTGTAAATGATTCAATAAATACCGTACCGTGACATTCATACCGAGGTATTACCGTACCGTGAAGTTTTGATACCGTTACATCCCTATTATCGAGTCATGCGACCATGGTAGTATCGAAAACAATGTGTTATTGCGATATGACGG
This sequence comes from Garra rufa, assembly GCF_049309525.1. Lineage (NCBI taxonomy): Eukaryota > Metazoa > Chordata > Actinopteri > Cypriniformes > Cyprinidae > Garra > Garra rufa. The sequence continues at coordinate 56,239,699 of NC_133364.1, forward strand.
TATTTACAATAGCGTTACATCCCTAACCGTTAATGAACTATAATAGTCTTGAAATGATTTGAAAGTGGTTTGTTCTTATATTCTTATTATAAAGTGTTATTCAGCACAAACATGAACTCCAGATTATAAACTATTAGGGACATAATGAGATCTCATGAGATATGACTGGTATCGTGAAAACATGATGATATCCTTGTGAAACACAGGGTTCGTACGGGTGCTTGAATTCCTTGAAAATGCTTGAATTTTAATGTAGTGTTTTCAAGGTTTGAAAAATGCTTAGATTTTGGATGAAGTGCTTGAAAGTGCTTGAATATGCAGTTGCATCGGTTTCATATTAATTCGCTTTCATACTAAATAGTTATTTTTTGTCATGCTTATAATATGTAAAAGAAAGAAAAGAAAAAACAGGTCCGCTGGAGTCAGTGTGCACGTGAGGCTGTAGTGTGATCAGCCGGTCTTTCTTGCTGCGCTTCCTCTGATGGAACAGAGCGGTAGATAGCAGTCATTAATGTGTTACCATAGACATTGCCCTACTCCACTCATACAGTATTACTTTTATTTGTGCAGGTCTTAAAAAGCCTTTAAATTTTATTTTTAAAACACTACAGATACTCAGTAAATGATATTAATTATATATTTTAAATTATATAATTTGTAAACTGAATGTTGACTATTTATATGGGGCAATGTTATATGCAATCTAGACAGTTGTTTTTTTAATAGCACAATAACATCTGATTTAAAATTTAGATCTCATGTCTGTGAATATGTAATTTCAAATCAAATCAAATCAAAATGTATTTGTTAAGCACCTTAAAAAAACACAGCGTGTACCAAAGTGCTGTACAACACTATAAACACAATAAAAACACAGATATAGATAATAATAATATAGAATCTGTCACAAGGAGGAGTCAGAGACGTGCGGATCCATTTGCAAGGCTTTATTGAGAAGTGTCGACAGGCCTGAATAATCACCAGAAAACAGGAACAACGAAGGTAATCCGGGAAACAGTTCGATAGACAGGCAATGGTCGCAATGGCAGGAAGCAGGAATCGTCAACGGGGTACACAGTCCAGAGTCATACACAGATAATCCAACACAGAGAAATACGCTTAGAATTACGACCATAGGAACAATAAGACTTCGCAAGGTGGCTGTGTGTGTGAGTGGCTTAAATGCAGACAGTGTGATGAGGTGCAGCTGTGACCAGTAATCAGTAAAGTGAGAGCAGGTGAATGCAGTGATTAGAGCAGTGGCTTGTGGGAAATGAAGTCCATGATGTGTGGTGCAAGAGTTCATAATGACAGGATAGACCAGATACGTGACAGAGCCCCTCCCCAAGGAGCGGCTTCCAGACGCTCTAACCACCTAATACAACCTGGAGGGTGGTGGAGCGGAGGCGGAACAGGGGGAGGGATGGAGGGCCAGGTCCATGTAGGGGTACTGGAACCACGAACTGAGGCTGAGCCGACGGAGGGAGAAGCCATGGCGGAGGAAGGGTTGGCTCCTGCATGGGGCCGACCGACGGAGGTGGAGCCGGTGGAGCCCGAGGCGGAACCGGAGAGTCGATGGTCCTGGGCGACACAGAGGATCCGGAGGGCCAAGGCGGAACCCAAGGCTCTGGCGACCCCGGCGGAGATGGAGGTCCGGAGGTACGCAGCGGAGCCGGAGTGACGGAGGATCGAGGCTGTGCCCACGGGAGGGAGGAGGTCCACAGAGCCGGCAGGACGGAGTGACGAGGCGCAGCCGGAGGAGTAGAGTCCAGAGGCGAAGGTGGGGTGACGACTGACCGGGGCGGAGCCGTAGAGACGATGGAGCCCGGAGGAGCTGGTGGGCCGACGGCCGACAACGGAGACGAGGGAGCACAGAGCCGGGGTGGAGCCGCAGGGTCGGAGGACCGAGGTGGAGTCCAGGACTCTGAGACTGGAGGTGATGGTGAGGGATCCTTCAGTCTGAACACCGATGGAGACTGGCAGTCCCACGGCCAGTCCTCTGCACCGAAGGTGGGATGTGGGTGAGCAGAGGGACTGTCAGGAGACAGAGGTGGCAGGACTGGAGCAGTAGGGAGGGTGGGTGGGAACAGTCCATGCATGAGCTCCGTGACCAGAACCGGGCAGACAGGAATCTCAGGACGACTGGATGGAACCAGCGGAGTCTCTGGAAGGCTGGGCGGAACCAGCGGAGTCTCTGGAAGGCTGGGCGGAACCAGTGGAGTCTCTGGAAGGCTGGGCGGAACCAGCGGAGTCTCTGGAAGGCTGGGCTGAGGAGCGGGCTCTGGACGACGCTCTTGTGAAGCGGGCTCTGGACGACGTTCTTGAGGAGCGGACTCTGGACGACGCTCTTGAGGAGCGGGCTCTGGAGAACTGGACGACCCCAGCGGAGATTCAGGAGGGCTGGGCGGAACCAGCGGAGTCTCTGGAAGGCTGGGCGGAACCAGCGGAGTCTCTGGAAGGCTGGGCTGAGGAGCGGGCTCTGGACGACGCTCTTGTGAAGCGGGCTCTGGACGACGTTTTTGAGGAGCGGGCTCTGGACGACGCTCTTGAGGAGCGGGCTCTGGAGAACTGGACGACCCCAGCGGAGATTCAGGAGGGCTGGGCGTCTCCAGCGGAGATTCTGGAAGAGCAGGCTCTGGGCGAGCGGTCACAGGAGGGCGCTCTGGCGGCGGAGACTCTGGAAGGCTGGGCGGGACCAGCGGAGACTCTGGAAGGCTGGGCGGGACCAGCGGAGACTCTGGAAGGCTGGGCGGGACCAGCGGAGACTCTGGAAGGCTGGGCGGGACCAGCGGAGACTCTGGAAGGCTGGGCGGGACCAGCGGAGATTCTGGAAGGCTGAGCTGGACCAGCGGAGATTCTGGAAGGCTGGTTGGGAGACCAGCTGCTCGAGCCGACAGCAGCGGTGGGTCCTCCACGCTAGACATTAGTCTTTGATATGTCTTGGGTGCAAATTTGGGCGTGGTGGCAGCCACCTTGTGCAGTAGCCCTGGCGTGGCAGCCATCTTGTGAACAGGCTCTACCTCACCCACAGTAAACGGAGATTCACAAAACAGCAAAACAAAATCTATATACTGTGTGAGGGTCCAACTGGGGTCTTCCTCAGGTAAGTTCAAACTGATCTCAGTATCCAATCCGCTCCAAAAACATTCCTTGAGCATAGTTTCATCGCAAGGTGCCAGGTAACTATAAGCAATGAATTTCTCCACATAATGCTCGATGGGACGGCCATCTTGAAAAATGGAGCAGAGTAGACTCACGGGATCGGACAGACTTCCTGATAGCTCCATTCTTGGGTGGTCGTTCTGCTGACGAATAAAGCCGCTGGATCCTTGTATCGGCGAAGTCTTCTGTCACAAGGAGGAGTCAGAGACGTGCGGATCCATTTGCAAGGCTTTATTGAGAAGTGTCGACAGGCCTGAATAATCACCAGAAAACAGGAACAACGAAGGTAATCCGGGAAACAGTTCGATAGACAGGCAATGGTCGCAATGGCAGGAAGCAGGAATCGTCAACGGGGTACACAGTCCAGAGTCATACACAGATAATCCAACACAGAGAAATACGCTTAGAATTACGACCATAGGAACAATAAGACTTCGCAAGGTGGCTGTGTGTGTGAGTGGCTTAAATGCAGACAGTGTGATGAGGTGCAGCTGTGACCAGTAATCAGTAAAGTGAGAGCAGGTGAATGCAGTGATTAGAGCAGTGGCTTGTGGGAAATGAAGTCCATGATGTGTGGTGCAAGAGTTCATAATGACAGGATAGACCAGATACGTGACAGAAACACAGATTCTTTAATAATTTGCCACAGTGCTGGAATATCTTGAAAAGTGCTTGAATTTTACTTTAGAAAAGGTGTAAGAACCCTGAAAACATTTAGCAGAGTTTAATTAGAGCTGCACAATTAATCATTAAAAGATTGCAATCTCTATTTAAACACCCAAGCAATCTTATTCCTGAATGACAATGATTCAGCTGTGTCTATTACGACTGTTTCAGACGCTCCACTGACGCTTACCATTAGAAACAGGTAGGGATGCAGCGATCCGAATCGGCCGATCATATATTATAACACTTACCCTCTTCCTCCAGGATGTGGCCACAACTGCACATTTAAAAAAAGTATTCATCATTGAATCATTCATTCAGATGTTTCTAATAGTGAAACAGCATCCGGATGTGGGCCACCTTTGGCAGAAATGTGGCACAATCGACAAAGACTAATCAGGGTGTAAACCAAATGTGGTCCACATATGTTTCAGCAAATGTGGCTCAGGTGTATTAACATGTTTCTGGGATAGTTTTGGCAAAGATATGACACAGTGAGCTTTGGCTAATCAGTATGTCAGCCTAACTTGTCCCACATTTGACATGGCAAATATGCTCCATATATCATAAAACAGATGAGGACTATTTCTTGTTGGATGTAGCACTGGATAATTGAAATATACATTTGAAATTGTAAATATGGCCTAAAAATGTTATAGAATTTGGCTACTTTTAGTAGGATACAACACAGTTAACTGATGCAGGCTGATCTGGATATTAGTCTTAAGAAGGCTACATAACTAGCAATTTAGTTTTGAAACATGCTTTTAATAGCATTTTTTTATGTGTACAGTGCAGCCAAAAAAAAAAAAAAAAAACACAAAAAAACATAAGTGCAGTATAATATCTCTTATAGCTAGAGCCACTGTCCCTCTGTCCTCATCGACTGAGGTGTCCCTCTCTCCAACCCCCATCACCAGCTCACAGCGCTCCTTTATCGCTCCGTTAAAGATCCATCAGATATAATATAACACAAAATTTGCTGTTGTTGGCACACTTTGCCACTACAATTAAGGGTATTTTCCATTATAATCACTTGTCTTGATACTAATAACCTATAACACATCATATTTATAATATTTTATTAAAATCGCATAAATAGTAGGCCTATAAAAAGTTAAAGTAATATAAAAGTTCTAATTTAGTTGTTACTTAGTATGTTATATAGCTGTATGCTGTAAAATATTAAATGTCTAACATTATAGGGGAGATTGGAGTAAGACTAGCCATTTTATTTTTACTTTTTTTTTTTTTTACTTGTGGTCATCAAGATAAGTGAAAATGACGCAGAAGTATAATAAAAGTATCCATCTTATCCTAATTAAAGTAATCTTATAATTTTATATGATCCTGACCCAAGTCGAGTCAGTGGGTAAAATGACCATCTGACTAAATCTGATTCAAACCCATGAGAAATAAATAATATAAAAACAAATTAAAACATTTAAAACAGACATCTGGGAAAGTTAAAATCTTAAAATGTTCAAGTGTGGATTTCAGTGTTGTATTTACAAGCGTGACTATGTACATAATGATCAGTGGTTTGGGGGAATATTTGTTTCTTCCTGATCTTTTTTGTCATCAGCTGTTTTTATTGAATAATCAGTTCAATATAAAAAGAATCAAACAAACACTAATGTGATGTGGACTGTTGTTATATGTGTCTGTAGGTTATCTGGCTGTATGGTGACAGAAGAAGGCTGCGGTTATGTGTCTTCAGCTCTGAGTTCAAACCCCTCACACCTGAGAGAGCTGGATCTGAGCTACAATCATCCAGGAGATTCAGGAGTGAAGCTGCTTTCTAAGAAACTGAAGGATCCAAACTATTCACTGGACAAACTCAAGTATGTCAACCTGGAGGAGTTTTATTGTTTAAACTTTTTAGTGTCTCTGTATATCTAAACAAGTCTAGGAGTTTCTAGAGAATGCAACAATATAAATGATTTAAAGAGCACTGGTCTGTGGAGTAAAATTAACTTAACTGCTCAGACAAAACAAATTAACAATTAAACAGTACTTTAATCCCTACCTGGCCACAAAACAGCAGACAGTGAAATACAACAAACATGGCAGCCATCTTCCTACAGCTTTCATAAAAGGAAAAAACAAACATATTCAAAATTATTTATGTTGCAAACATTAACAACTTGTAATATTCAAAGTTAGGTTTTTTTGTTCCTTAATTTACAAGTTGCAGATTACAGAGCAATGCAAAAATTTAAATAAGAATACACAATGGTTTCAACTAGGGATGGGTCACGATTTTCGAATATTCGATTAGTTGATTTAATTACCGAATATCGAATAGGTTTGTGCGATTATTAATTTCCCCAAGTGTTCGGTGATGATGCGCGGGGGAGGGTGGCGCCGCCAATAACGCACTTCAAAGCTGTCAAGGACAACAGAAGAACAAGATTTCTAATTCTAATAAAATGAATGAGAATGAAGTGCAGTGCAAACTCTGCCGTGCGAGGCTTGTTTATCATAGTTGAAACACAATGCAAAGGCTGTTCTCTGCGGCCGGAATATCTCAAACAAAACTCTGAATGGAAACGTGAAGATGCGCATGAATTGAAAAAATGCGCATAAAACGTATGTGCACAAATAAGTAGGATAGACTTTTTGTCCGATAAGAAAAAAATGTGCATAAACTACAATAAGAAAACTTTAACAGAATAAATGCGCTTTAAAAAAGTCATGTGATTTTGCACGACGGAACGGGATAACTTGACTAACCATCTTGTTGCACAGCAATGTTGTTTTAGTGATTCTGAAATGCTTCCTGCTGTCACTTGCCCACCACGGCACCAGCCCCGCCGTCGTTTTGATTATTTTATTTTTAGTAATAAAAATCATTTAGTTCAGTTAGAGAACAAATGGTACAATTGAGAACTGAACGCGGCTGCTCAATGCAGTCTAGTCGCATCTGGGGCAGGAGTCTGATTTCATCACATGAGGAGTGCAAGTCGAGTGAGGTGAGAAAGGCAATATGTTGGCAAAAGATTTAGTTTTTAAACGAAATGCAAAAGTGTCTGTTTTAAAAATAATTTGACTGCTTCCGTTTATCTAAAAGGTGATTTTGGAAGCTCATTGGAAGAACATTCGTTTATTTATTTGGTTCCACCGTGTTTGCTTATTAGGGGTGGGACGATACAGGTAACTCACGATTCAATTCTGTGGCGATATGTGGCCCACGATATCGATAATATCGCGATTCACGATATCTACGATGTTCAATATATTGGAAGAAATTTCATCAACGATATATGTGACTGAAAAAGAAAAAAATACCCATAATAAGGAAATCTTATGCATTTATTAATGCCAACATTTCCAACACTGTGCAAAGAAATATGCATTTGCATAATAACTCACTGCCTCCTGGTCTTAAATGTAAACGCTGTACAGCTAGACAGATAAAAGTGCCTGAACATTAAAAAACAACATGAACATTAACTAACATGTGTAAACCATGATACTGAAACGTCAGTAGTAAGTTACTGTAAAGTGCTTTATGTTAACCTGGACAGTGGTCTCATCAATGCATATTCGTCTTGAGGAACACTAACGCCTGTTTCACACACACTCCGTCTGCAGTGTGTATGCAGTCCGTGTGCGTTACGTATGCGATGCAGAAGCAGCACGGACTCGTTTTGCTTTCACACAGGACACGTTTGCAGTCCGTTCCTGATCCGCGGCTGTTTACCACAAACACACCATTTATCCGTTATTTTGATTTCAAATACAAACGTGCTTTTTCAGCATTGTGATACTCTTTTATCACAGTACACTAATACAATTCTAGATATATTCACGTTTAAACTCAACGTATAATAAACAACGTATTATTCAATGCACTTGCACAGCAACCGCGTGCAGTGTGAACGCTCTAATCCGTTAACATGGGTGCGGAAAAAAATACTCAACGCATAAGCACTGCAGACGGAGTATGTGTGAAACAGGCGTAACTGATCAGCATGCTCAACTAGCGGGTGCGTCTTTGATTGGTTTTTCGTTATCTTCCACATTCTTCTCACTTCTCTTTTTTTCTGCGCTTCTTCTCTGATGTTGTAAGATAACTTGTGTTCTTCACTGGCCGCTGCTTCCGCCACTTTACGCCTATTTACTCGAACAGCGCCCCCCGCAAACAGAATGGTAGATATTGGGTAGTGACAGTGACACTGACGACGGGTAAATTAATCACTTGTGTTGTAATAAAATATCGATATTGGCCGTTAGTGTATCGATTATTTATTGCGACAGAGAGCACAACAATATATTGCAATATCGATTTTTTTCCCCACCCCTATTGCTAATGTAACAGTTATTTTATTTTTGTTAATAAAGGAATAATTCTATGTTTGATATAGACTAAATAATTTTGTCGTACTGTTTTGTTGATGTCCATTCAATTAATTGACACCGAATTGACGCTAAATCGAAAGTAAAATGCTCACGGTCTATTTAAAGCCATTTAAAATCAAAGGAAAGCGTGGGAACGAGGGAAAACTCTAACGAACTATCCCCAGCATTTTTTTTTTTATGCTATGAATGTTCATGCTCATTTTTAAAACAGAAATGTCTTGGCTTATGAGCAGCTGAATGCTAATCGATGGACTGTTACGGTAATAAGTGCCATAATTCATTTATGTTTATTATATTAATATTTCAGCAATCATACATTAAAACCATTTAATGGCTTATGTTAAGACAGATTTGTTAAGACAGATTCTCAAATGAATTAAACAGTTTGTTATCATACACACTGAAAGCGTGAATGGTCTCGTGTCCTCTCTCTGTTTATGTATGTGCGTGCATACACGGGAGGGGTGCGATTTTCGAATAATAATCGAATAATACCCTGCGATTATCGAATAGTATTTTTGCTTAAAATGCCCATCCCTAGTATCAACAAATAAGTTGAGCAGCACCCGGACAGCAATGTTTCTTAGGCCTTGTTTACGCTGCAGGTCTTGATGACGGATTCAGATTTGTTGTCTTTATAATTTTTTGGCTGTCCGTTTACACATTCTTTTAATTGTGAACCATATCCAAATTCATGCGTTTACACTTGCCATACCATCTTAAACATTGCGCATGCATTGTTGTCATTTACCTTCTTGACACATGCTTCCTCCTGAGAATAATATGTGAACAGTGCTGATCAAACCAGTCACAATTAACCATTTTTGATGCATATGATGCATGATTTGTTGGACTACGCTACACCCGTTTGAAGATAGAGTCAGCAAAGTTGATTATGAGAATTATTAAAGTTTTCCTACAGTTATCTTATTAATTATTTTTATATCAATAATCAGTTCCTGTGGCGGAATAATCTATATATATGTATAGATGGATATCACATTTGATGCAACTGTTGAGTTTGTGGTCTGCTTTGAGACTCAATCTCGCCGTTTCTTCAAGCTCTTGTGAAGAACAGGAATAGATTTGACTGCTGCAGAATCCTTGTTTTAGACCAGTTCAGTCCCTGAGAAACAACAACAATAAAATGATAATAATAATTAATTGAAATTAAGTAATTATGTTTTGCTATCATCATTCTGGTATGTGTTAAAGGTTACATGAACATAGGACTTTTTCCATGTTTAAGAGCTATAATCGTATCTGTGATGCATCTACTAGCCAAGAAAACATGAAAAAGGACATCTTTGTTTTGGTAAGCCTTTCTCTGCAAGCTTGTAAAACTGACAGGAGCGGCTCTGGTGGAGACTGGATATAAAAACGTTCAGATGACACACTGATCATTTCTAGACACACATTTGTCCGGAAGAATGGCTCTCTCGCACGTTTTTTACCATTTATTCTAATGTTATCAAACTCAGTGTTTTAGCATGACTAATTAATTGAATGCATGCTTAATTTATTCAAATGTGTTCTTAAAATAAATTCTGTATTGTGTATTTAAAAATTTCTGGTTATCAAATAATAGCATAAAACATTAATTAAATTTATCTTTTAATTATTGAAAAATTAAACTTTATTTTCTGGCAAACACATGGGATTTACTATTAACATTAAAACCTGGAAGAAATGTGTGAACATACAGTGCAGTGAAAAAGTGTTGACTTCCTTCCTGATTTTTTTGCACTTTAATGTTTCAGATCATCAAAAAAGTTTAAATATTAATCAAAGATAGCACAAGTAAACACAACATGCAGTTTTTAAATGAAGGGTTTTATGAAGGGAAAACAAAATCCAAATCCACATGGCCCTGTGTGAAAAAGTGTTTCCTGAGCAGTAAATCAGCATATTAGAATGATTTCTGAAGATCATGTAACACATGCCTGGAGTAATGATGCTGAATATTTAGTTTGATCACAGAAATTACATTTTAAAATATATTCAAATAGAAACAGTTAAAAATATTTCATAATATTACTGCGTTTGCTGTATGTTGGACTCTTTCAATTATAGGTTTGCTCATTCTCATTTATACCTGTTCACATTCACCCTGACTATCACTGTATTAATTGTCAAGTTATTAACTCTATAGTTTCATAGCAACACCCTAGCAACCACCCAGAATGTGTTATAAACCACACAGCAAATACCCTAGCAACCATATTGCAGCAGCCTAGCAACTGCATAGCAACACTCTAGAAACCACCCAGAACACCTTAACTACTACATAGTAACACCCTAGCAACCACACTGAGTGCCTTAGCAACAGCATAGCAATGTTATCAGCATCAATGGAACCACCCAAGTACTAGGGATGCACCGAAATGAAAATTCTTGTCCGAAACCGAAACACCGAAAGAATTATGCCAATTATTAGTACCATTGCATTTATGGCTATGACTGTGTACTATTTTAAATAAAATCAAGGCATTGCAATTGTATAAATTAATATTAAAGTTTCAAAGAATAAATCAGTTATATTAATTTAAAGATTATTATCAATCAAGTAATATATTACATAAATAACATAAACATATATTTTACTGTCTTTGTTTAAATTTTTTTTATAACACATTATCCATCAGTTCACATTTCCAACTCGACGTGTTTCTCTTCCAGCAGGAGGCGCTGTCAGAATGGTAAACAAAGCAGTGCAGCAAATGACTTTGAAACGTGCAGCGCTCATATTTATTCAATGGATAGCCTTTTGGAGTTTCATCAAATTAAGAGCTTTATTTAAGTCTTTCAAAAAACAACCCTTACACAACAGTAGGGGACTAAATTAATATCAGCATATGAAGTATAATCGTCTCTCATTGTCTCTGAGAGAATGCATGTCAGATGCTGAAAGCACTGTCAGTTTTTACTTTCACTTTCACATATTGCGCAGTTTTCACGTTGCTTGTGTGATATCCATTGGCTCACCTCCACGGTTTAAAATATAAATATTTATAAAAATACAGTATATAGAAAAGGCATATCTTTAAAATGTTGTGACGTAACACCAACGTAAAGCCATTGTTTCTCACTCATTGAAAGCTACATCTGTCTGGATCTCTGCTCTCATCACTGGCTGCACACACGACTGCAGAAACACCCCTCTTGAAATTTTGGCTTTACAAGTTTTGCAAATCGCTATCTGTGGGTCTTTCCCAGATCTACTGAAATACGTCCACACCGCAGAAGTGTTCCTTCAGACAAGCACATGCAGGCTGCGGTTTCTGTTTGCGTCAACATACTGTTTCGGCTGTGTTGCTTCTGTGATAAAAGTATTTTGGCCGAAAATTTCCGGTGGCCGAATATTCAGTGCATCCCTACCAAGTACCCTGACAACTACATAGTGACAGCCTAGCAACCACCCAGAGTACCCTAGCAACTGCATAGCAATGCCTTAGAAACCACTCAGAACACATAGCAACTGCATAGCAACCACCCAAGTACTGCATAGCAACAGTTTAATAAATGACTGAATGTCTCTTTGTGTGTTTTCTAGTGTGGATCATGGAGGAGAATCCAGGATTACAGCAGGACCGAAGAAATGTATGTCTACACACACACACACACACACACACACACACACACACACACACACACACACACACACACACACACACACACACACACACACTCTCACACTCACATACAACATTACAACATAAAGATCTTAATACACAACCACACATCTCACAACCAGTGCTGGAAGTGTCACATTACAAAAGTAATAATATTACAGAAATACATTACTTTTTGCTGTAACGTGGTAATATACCGCATTACTAATATAATTTGGGTAATAATATTACTCGTTACAATCTCAGTAACGCAAGTTACAACAACATATTTTAACTCGAAATTAGTTTCCCTGCTGAAAAAAACAGCATATGCTGGTTAGGTGTGTTTTGGTGCTGGGATGCTGGTTTTAGCTGGTTTATGCTGGTCCTTGACCACCAACATGACCAGCATAAACCAGCATAAACCAGCATCCCTGCACCAAAACATACCTAACTGGCATATGCTGTTTTTTTTTTTTTTTCAGCAGGGTTGTGAATTAAAAAAATCCACAGGTAAAATAGTTTTCCACATCCAGTCATATGCGGATAAATGTAAATATTCCAATAAAAACTATAGCCAGGTTTCAATCCAAGGATTTTTTTGCGAAAAAATAATTAGCTGATTGAAATGCCATTTATCGATAAAATGTGTCGACAAAATCTTTTTCCGTTTAACTTTAGCGCATAAATTCTTTATCGATAGTTTAAATGTCACAAAAATAAAATAGTAGTGTGACATGACAGAATTAGCCAATAGACAGTGTCTGTGTTTGTGGTGTTGCTCACTTTAAAGCACCATTTCTCTGTAAGCATTAAATCATATTCAGATTAGATTATATCTAAAATTATTTTACATAGGCCTATGGTAAGAAAAAGTCAAGTTACCTGTCAAATATACATAGGCCTATCTTAATTTGCTGTTTCTTTGTGAGTCAAAATGTATTCATTTTGTGCAAAAAGTACAGCATTAATTCTTTCTGGCTTGTTAGCTTATATTTTCATTCTTGTTTTATTCTCGGTTCTGTTCTACAATTAAATTGAAAGGATTTGTTGTAGAGTGATGTAAAGTAAAATAGCATGGTTTTCAATATGTTTGGCTGGCTGTATTTTATAATGACAGTAAATAGTCTGCGTTCTGCAGTTAGTAGCTGCTTAATTGTGCGCCAGAACGAACACTTAGTTTCCCCCCTTATAAAAGTGCAAACAACTTACAACAGACTACTCCTTCTTTTGTGGTCACATAAGAGTTAGACATTATTCGAAACTACTCTAAATTTTATGTACATTCACAATAAAAACAAAACATTTTTAAAATGACGGAAACATTCTGCTTTTCTCAAGAGCGCATTACAAAAATTAAACAAAATTCTGCATATAGGCTGCTACAGTTTCTTTTGTTTTGTTAATTTATATAGAGAAAATGTATTTCGCCTATAAGACTATTTATTTATTTTATATATTTATTATGCTTTTCTCCGTTGGCAGAAGCGCTGCAGGTGATGTGACCATGTGAATCCTCACCTTCTGTTGTTCATACTGCTTTTTGTGTTTATAAAATTAATCTCTTGAAAACAAATTTGGGTATTTTAATGGGTCACAGCCACGTCATTTATTTTAAAATAATCTTGTCAGTTAATGGTCTTAACAACCGTGGATTGTCGGTTGGGAGAAATACAATAACTGAAATAACATTCCCATTTCCAATACAATCGAATGAAAGTTAATTAGAAAAATTAATAAACTGTTGATTGAATAAGTACATGCTTTCTGTATTTATCATACAACACTGCATTTATAAAGGCTAATGTTTTTTCTATTTGAGGAGTGGAGAAAAGTGTCTTAGTCTAGCATTTGTTGTGGAGTCAGCCAAATGGCTATTGCGAAGCGCTGAATCTTTTCTAAAATGATATTTTGGCTAAATAACAGATGTGTGTCCACATAGCAACAGAAAACTGTATAATCTGCAAAAGCGTAAATGCAGCACGTACTGCCTCAAATTCAGGGCCACAGACAAAATGTTTTCATTTCTATTCATTCTTATGAAAAAAAAAAAGAAATCGACCAGGTTTCATAGCGAAATAAGAACAGACCAGTGTTCAAACAGCCCAAACCAATTCTCAAACTCTTTGCTAATATTGTTGGACTTTGCAGTATCGAATTATGCCTTTACTGTAAGTGTGACCAAAAATGACAGAAAAGGCTATTTTATCTGTCAGCTGTTTGATCGCAGACACTATTATTGCAGCCTGTTCATTTTAAAAATAAAAGTCACCAATAAACTACACTAGTCAATTTAAATAGTGTGTATTAAGTGCAGTTCAGTGTGACCATCGGTCCTGGGGCACATTTTTGCTCATCATGATATTTTTTCCTGTCGATGTGCATGAGGTATCTAATACATAATAGTTTGGCTTCAAATGCATTGCAGATATGGAAACTATTTGTATTTGTGAGGAGAGAGGTAGTCTACATAAGCCCAACTTTACTTTCAGTTTCACTTTACATTTGTTTTGGATTGTTTACAGCTAGACCTATTATTATAATATAGGGAAACTATCTGTTGGTACATTATAACATTACGCTGTAGGCCTGATTATTTCAGAATGTAATAAAATGTGACTTATTATAAGCATAGCGTGACCTGTCCGTTTCATTTTTACTCTCAAAGACTTGCAATTGATGTGAGCGGGTTTTTTAACCTTCAGCAAACGAAAACAGGCAATTATTTCTGTAAAAAATTCTTATTGTCGGTTAACAAATTTACAACAGAATGTTGCTTGACATCCCAAAACAGGGTCTGGGCCAAATCCACGTGTTTGTTTTCACAGTCTTGACTGTAAATGTTTGTGATTTGTATTTTGTTATGTACTACAGATTCTGACAATTCAAACAAAAATCAGGCTCCTGTATTCATAAAACAAATGACTACCTTTGTTCAAAAACACAAGTAGATTAAAGTGTTATTTGTGTGCTGTATTTCTCATACTTCAGTAGCTATATACAGCAAAACTACAGCGCTTCCATTAGGATATTTTTACCAAGCTGTCAACACTAAACTCTGACAAACACCCATTCATATATAGGCTATATGTTATTCAATTAACAAAACCCCCCAAATGTAGTTTTCCTCTGTGAGAATATGAGCTGAATCCAGCCCTGGACATGATACTGAACTGAACTTTTATCCTGAATGACTGACAGTTTTATTGATCACTGAGAGAGCATTGATTGGTTTGATGTAGAAAAAATGAAAATGTGAAAACAGCTTAGATGTAGTGAACTACTTTTGCCGTGTTGCCGTAGCTTAGCTTGCTACATTAGCCAAGGCTGTAGCTTTAGTGTAGTGAAGCTTCATTTAATGAAGAGTAACTGTTAGCTTAGCTCTCTACGTTTGTCAAGTAGCTTGATAAGAATAAATTACAGTCGACCAAATACAGAAACACTGGTCAAATAAATAGTGCTGCGTAGTCCAATCCGTGCCGTTCAGCCTGAGCTCGGGACAAACACATCTTTGCTCACGTGAGGAGGATGTTTTTAAGTGTGTTACGTATAAATCCTGGTTTACATCATAGTTTATCATTCAAATACATCAGGAATATGAACACATTTAATTGTATTCATGCTGAATGAGAGAGGTAGACTGCATCTGAACAATGCTTGCTTTCAGTTTCGCTTTTACCCTCATTGGTTTTGACTTGTTTAGCAACTTATATTCTTCATTCTTGTTTTGTTCTGAAAACTGTTTCAAAGAGACTATGAGCTATTTATTGTGTTGAACATTATAACCCTTTGCTTTATTTACCGGTGTTATTTATGAATGTGTTAATGTGGTTTGTGCTTATCCATGTTTAACCTAAACTACAACGTAACATTAATAGACATAACAGTAGACCTACCTAAATATGTTTCTGTAATTTTATGCTCGCTATCCTCCACTGAATGTATAATGAGCAGCTATAAACTTATATTTAGGCATTTTATAATCGGTGGATATTTTGGTGAAAGTAACTCAAAAGTAGTGTAACGCATTACAGTTTAGAGACAGTGATATTGTAATCTAACTAATGACTTTTAAAAGACAGTAACTAGTAATATATAACGTGTGTCATTTTGTAAGTAAGTTGCCCAACACTGAACCCAACATTATAGAGACCAACGTGATTTACTGGCACAGACCAACACTCAAACATGACACTATGGCTGAATAAATAGAAATGCCTGATCTTAAACACTACATACAACACAACTGGAGACACACTAAAGAGACCAATGACAATGTGTTTTACAATTCATTTAATTCAGGAAATCTTTTTTTACTCTCTTTTACCATGTTTTACAAGCATGGCATGCCACTTTAGGGAGAAAAGTGATCCCCATAAACTTCAAAATATTGACAGTAAAAGACTTGTGTAATCTTACAAAACAAAACATAAAATAAGAACATAAACCACTCAAAACTGCAAAAATGTAAAAACTTTTAAAGGGCAGCACATGATGATGTGAAGATGGCATTAAACGGGTATTAAAATGTATCGATTAACTCTCAAGAGCCAGTAACTAATGAAATGTGTAGAGATTCAGCTTTCAGCTTAAGGGACCGTTCATGTTGTCTCAATGTTGTTCCAAACCCGTATGATTATCCTAACAGGAGGGAAAGGGCAGTTTAACTACATTTTATTAATTAATTGCATTATAAATGACAGTATATATTATTAAAATACATCTATATAGTTTTTTTTTTTAAAGAACTCTGATCAAAATGACCTAACATATATGACAAGTGTTAATCCTTCACTTGGAACTAATTATATGACAAACCCAATTTATCTGGCAGCATTACTTTAATTTTCACTGCAAGAGAAATCAATCATTCAAAATCTGTGATTTTATTTATTTATTTATTTTTTAATATTGCATCTTTACAATGAATGCAAGACAATGCTGAGACTCTCAATATAAAACGGTTAGTTCCATTCCTCAATTCTGATTGGTCAGCAGCTGTGTTTTATTCACGACCGCTTCACTCAACGTTTTGTGTATCATTGAACCTCCTTAGCAACCACCCTTAGCAACGTAAACAAGCTTTAGCAGTTAGGTTGTGTTCACACTTGCCGTCCTTTTTCAAACTGCCAGCGTCTGTTTTACATTCTAATTCTATGGAGTAAACCATCTTTTCAAAAAAGCCTTAGCGCAGAGCATCTTTTTAAGTTGAAAAAAGTTGAACTTTTTTAAAGAAAACGCCCTACGTCAAGTGCTTTTTTGACAGCTGACCAATGACAAGCGAGTAGCGGGACCTATCGTTTCTATAACAACAAAAACAACAAGAAAAAACTGAGAAGTTGCCGGCAGATAAACTTATCGTACTAGTTTCGGAGCACAAGGAGTTGTATGATATGAGTAAACAACTCTATCGTAATATACATCTCAAAGAGGCTCTTTCTCGACATTTCTTCACCACACAGTTATAGCAACAAAAGACGCACTCGGCTGCTTTTTGTAACAGAATGCTGCCAGTTTTTTTGTTTTGTTTTTTACTAAAAAAACGCCCTAGTCAACTTTTTTTTGTGAAAAAAGACGCCAAGTGTGAACACGGCCTTAGGGACTACTTTTTTTTACAGCGGAAGGCAGCTAATGATTTTACTTTATAAAAAAATGTTCAACCTAATATATATATATTTATTTTTTGATATTTTTATTGTGTGGTAACCATTTTTACTCTCATATCTTATTGCTTAAATAAAGAATGGGTTCAACACTGCAGCAGGAATTGCTTTTCTGCAGCATGTTTAAGAGAATTCAGACTGAAAGCACACACTAATGAGAAGATTTCATTTATTTGGGTCAGATCGGAAACATTATGTTTGGCAAAATGGCCTCCAGAAATTTAGTTGTAATCTTCTCTTGTGCTACAGTCATTATTGTTCTCTAATTTTGATCACAATGTGTAAAAAAAAAATAAATAAATAAAGATTCTGATTGAAATGCCTTGGATATTTTGTCAAATATGTAGTATAATCTAATATAATGTTATTTCAAATTTTGAGTGATGAAGTTAACATTTCTGGAAAAAAATCAAGTATTTCTAGATTGTTGTAATTGTAAACTGTTGTAATTTTGATATATAGGTTAAAAAATGGGAATCACTGAAATAAATTGAACCAAAATATGTGAATTAGGGATGGGTCGATAGACGATGCCATCGTCCATCGCCGATGGCCAATAGACATCGCGATCCTCCGCCCCGCCCCGCCCCCGCCGCAGCAGCAACCCGCTCACGAAAAACACACACTAAATCCCTATTTAGCCATATGAAATGCATGCTTTCAATTTCTGCATCTTTGCTTATTTTATTATTATTATTATTATTAGGAAATAATAACAAGGAAGTTGTTAGTGATCACAATACAAATTACAGTGAACTCCAAACGAATTACATGAAAGTTCCTTTACATTAATAAATGAGGCATACAAAAACAGCAGAAAAAAAATCTAAATAATTTTAATTAAATTAGATTAAATAAACTACACCAAATATGGAACAAAAACAAGAGTATATCTTTTTTCCATCGAAATACGAATGTACAATACAAAGCCTAGTTGGAACACTTGGATTTGTGCCGAAAAACAGAGGTGCGTGAGCCCAACGCGCTATTTTTAGTTTCGCTTTGTTTTAGTTTCTTAACTTTATATATTTTGTTTCATTTCTGTTCTGTTCTAAATACCTCTACATTTAAATCATTCGTTTTGGAGTCAGGGTAACTAACTTATAGCTATGTTTATAGTGTTTATAGTGTTAATACATAATATTTCGCTTGATTTGGTATTATTTCTGATATTAAGCTTTCTCTCTAAACATTCCGCTGCTCATTAAATGCGTTTGGAGAGAGTGTGTTAAGTAAGCAAATAATGAGAGCGTTATTGAACTTAAAAAAGCTGACTGGTCGAAAATATGTTAAGGACCAACACACATCCTTAAAATCCATTTATATAAACCCGCGCTTGATCTCGTCTAGTCTGCACGCACGCACTGTCATGATCTCATGCACTTGTTAATTCCGGATCTTTAAAAACAAATACCGGAACGCAAAAATCCAAAATCGGACATTTTCCAAAGCAGAATCCGGCTCAAATTAAGCACTCGTGGACATGGTAGGCTACAATTAATTAATTCGTTATGAATAAATAATTTAACAACAACCATCCCTCGCCTCCGCCCCCCGCAGACGATGCCATCGTCCATCGCAATGTTTCACATTAGACATCGTTAGGGCTGTCCCCGAATAGTCGAGTTTATAGTTTTGCAGGAGCGCTCTGAGCGCCTGAAGTTGAAAAAAAAAAAAAATCAACTCTGAGCAGAAAAACGCCCAACGTCATTCGCGTTCTTTTCCATTGTCCAATCGAATGAATGGAGAGGAGGGTCTTCTGTTGTGATGGTGAAAGTTTACTTGACTGCAAGAAATGGAGGAGAAACCTTTGGTGTCTATCGTGGGTAACCAGGAGCTGTATTATTTAGGGTTTCTGCTTATATGACAGTTTACTTATCAGCAAAAAACTTGTGTGTGTTGTGCGCATCGCGTTTTTAAGGCGCGGTCACACTAGACTTTGAGCGTGCGAAATTCCTTCGGATGCTGCTGCAACGGTCGTGATATGACGTCATGCTCGGCTGCGTCTTTTTAAAAGTTAAATTCAGCACATGACACTAATAATACATTTTAAATGTAAAAACACACAATCTAATACACTTTATCGCAGTGTTGCAGTTTTAAATGTTTAAATTTAATGTTCTTTTCATTCAGCTAGAGGTCATACTGTGACGTATCGATCTCCTGTTGGTCCCACAGAGTCATGTGATACGAATTCGTTGGTCAGAGTTCACCAAGTTTGAACTTTCAGACGCAGCTAAATGCGAAATTTATCGCACGGGCTTGCGTTTCCGGTCTAAAGCATTCGCATGCGTATGAATGGAAGTCAATGGCCTAAAAGACGCGTTCTGTGTTTTTATTTAAACCTAAATAAGTTCGTCTGTCAGTTGGCAGGCAGTTTTGGTCGCTTTATTAAAAGTTGTTGCTGTGTGCAGTGTGTAAAATAAAATAAAAACTGTTTTACCCTCCTGCTGACTATAGTGTCGTGGCCCTCCCAACCCTTTCACACACACACATAGGCCTAGATGATTCGACTATCGGTCGACTATAGAAAGATTCGAAAATTCTGATTCGACTATGAAAATTCATAGTCGGGGACAGCCCTAGACACCGTACGATGCCAAATTGGTCGACATCGCCCAACCCTAATCCCAGCTAACAATTTTTGGTTCCCAGAACGTTCTGGGAACGTTAGTTTTTTCCCGGAACGTTCCCAAGAACGTTCCCTATTGGTTAGCCAGGAAAGTTTTCTTTACGTGACTAGAACGTTCCCTTAAGGTTAGGAACGTTCCCGCAACGTTCTAAGAACATTCCCGGAACGTTCCCAGTAGGTTCCCAGAACGTTCCCCTAACCTAAAGGGAACGTTCTAGTTACGTAAAGAAAACTTTCCTGGCTAACCAATAGGGAACGTTCTGTGTATGTTCCTAGAAGGTTCCCTGAAAGTTCTCTGATGGTTCCCAGAACGTTCTCCTAACCTCTTCACTCCAGTACCGCTTCTGCACGTCTGCACTCCTGTGTCCCGAAGTAAGCGGCACGGAAGGCGGACGGATGTGAATCTCAATAATCACTACTACACACCATGTCTTGTTTTAAACCATTTTTTAATCATCACAGATAATCAGAGCACATTTAACCATCATAAGGAGCATAAATGAGACTAAATTATGCTATACTATGTTAGATTTCGTTAAGATGTAGAAGTACCATACCATAAAACAACCCAGATTTTGTTTATTAAAGCACCAAATAACATGACTTCAACAAAATATTCGATTTTAAAAATGTGTATTTTATTTTTTTACAGACATTAAAAAAAGGAAAACATTTATTTGACTTTAACTAGGATAACATTACGTTCGTTTCTTACCGCTGAATTAATGATGAGGTGCTTCCCTCTTCTGGACACTAAACGAAAACGTCTCGGTTAACATTATGTTTTCTTCAATAAGACGTGTCAAATCTCCCTAAAATAACAATATTTACTCTCGTATATATATTAGTTATAAGTAATTATCCATTAAAGAGATCAATCAACGAACTTTAGTCAGTCAGTAAAACGAAATGACCGTTATTTTTTAAATTACGCGAGCGCGCCGCTTTATGTTGAAGACAGGAGAAAGCGCGTGATGGAGAAAGCGCGTGCTGGAGTAAAGAAATAAATAGTGTTTATAATATGATTTTCAGACACTTAACCTTGGCTTGTTTTAGCTATAAAATTATAAATTATATTAGCATTATAATGCGATTTGACCACTTTGATGTCATTTATTAAAAGCCTATCTCGGACATGAGATTCTAGTTTGTTTATGATGAAAAAAAAAAATCCATTTCAGCATTAGAAAAATCAGAGTCATCTGCAAAGTTTTAATTCGTTTAAATGCTTATGATTAAAAAAAAAATAACCTGCAGGGAACGTTCTGGGAAGGTTCTTTTTAGGTTATTAAAAAGAGAACCTACAGGGAACGTTCTGGGAAAGTTCTCATTTGGTTCCCGAAAAAATAACCAAATGGGAACCATATGGGAACGTTAGGGGAACGTTCTGTGTTTGCTGGGATGTGAATAACTCTTGATTGCTTCAGTGGAGGCACAGCAGCTCTGCTTCTCATTTAAAACATGCTCTTTGACAGGAGAAATCTGAAAACAGTGACGGAGGTGGAGCAATGCTCATTTCTGTGAAGAAGAATATTCACCATCATTTCAGTCAACAACATTTCTTTGATGAAAATGAGACTATAACAAAATTAAAACTCTTTTAATTGATAAAACCATCTCTTTAATGAATATAAATGAGACGAAAATGTTAGGGAGGTGATTTAATTGATTTCTCTTTTGCGTCTCAATGCAGAAATAGACACAAAATGATGTGCAATAGTCTGCTTTGAGGAGTGTGCATGTAAACACAGCCGATCATGTCTTTAGTCAAACCATGCAGTCAGTTTTAAGGAGACAGCAGCTTAATTTAGTTATTGTAGACTGTGTCCTTATTATTAATGAATCAATGAAAGACAGAAAAACACGGACTGCTTTTAAATGAATCACTTCAGTAGCCCTAAGAAAGATTCAAATGTCTGCTTAAATGAAGGATGCTGTGTGCAAGTTGTTATAAAGAAAGCATATTATTGAGATTGGCTTTCCATTCAAAAGAGGATCAAATTCTCCTGGTTTTTTATTTTAATAAAAAGGTATGTTATGTGTCACAGAGGTTAAATCTGTATATATTGCAAACCTTAATATCATTCATATTAACACGTTAATAAATGTTTTCTCTGGAAACATATACAGAGTTTGGACATTTTAGAGAACAGTTTAATAAATGCATCACACTGTAATTAAACCCATTAGATTTAAGTCGACTAAAGCTACTGTAGATCTAGTTGACTGTATGTTGTTTCAAGGCTGGTCCATGTATTGTGCATGCATTGTGGTCCATGTAGGTTTTGATCATTTGTTTTTCAGTTTGACATGAAATAAACAGAAACAAGAAATCGTTTAATCGTTTGTTCAGAAAAAAAGATTTCAGCTTGATTTTTAGTGTTTCTGGTTCAAAATGTGTGTTAGACGTGTGGACGATCACAGGACGCTCCTTTCATCAGTTGTTCCTCTGTTCAGTTCAACAAAACAGTCCTTTATTTATTTAGTTTCACTCTTTTTTAATTGCAATCTTTAGAACAACAAACATACAAGAGCAATAACATAAATTACACCTAAATATAATAAAAAACTAAAAATATCTAATAAGAAAATCACATGTCCATAACAAGTAGACTACAAATAGTTACACATTATTTAAATAGATTTAAGACTTTAACATAATTTACAGCTTTTTTCACTTTACTTTATTATTATTAAATTTATAAAATTGTATTACATTTATTTATTTATTTTTACAAAATGCAAATCCTCTGACGGCTTTCTTCTGTTTCACCAAAGTATTGATTTGAATATTAATCTGCTGTATGGATTTAATGGTAAAGCTGTGATTGAAATATTGACCATTCCTCTAGAAATAATCTGAATGTAGTTGGACTGTAAAACAGACAATGGTGAGTTCATAGAGCAGGAGCAGCACGAGACGAGAGACCATTGACAGGACGATAGCGGAGACAGAAGACATGACAACTTCTGTTAATAAATATATATATAGAGCCTATATTCATCCCTTTAATAGACCTGAGTTTGTCTTTGTTCTGCTTTGTTCATTAAAGTTGGACATCATACATTTGTTGTACGATATTAAAGTAGTAATGAACCATAAACTGTGCATTAGTGTTAATGGGAAAATCCAAACACCTGCATTTATAAGGTTATAGGATATAGGCCTATATATCATCCGGCTTAATCATTTTGTTAATAAAAGTGTGTTTATAAGCGAGTGATCACTGTGCTATTTTATCGTTGTTGTGTTTTTATTAAATTAATAATGATCCAAAAACTAAGAAGACTATTTGTTTGAAAGTAAGGGAAAATCCAGCGGTCTTTCATTCAGGCTATTTGTGTTACAACGCAGATCATGTCGTCTTATTCATTTAGAAAATAACCTTAATAATAATATGAGGACATTAAAAGAAATAAAGAGACAAAAGCTGGACATTTTAAAGCCGTAAATCTATTGTTTAAATAATTTGTAACTATTTGTGCTTGTTATGAACATGTGATTTTCTTAATGTATTTTTGTTGTTCTTAAGATTGCAATAAAATAAAAATACAAGGACTATTGTTTTTGTTGAAACAAATTTGGAACAAGTTGTTTATTCATTTTCTACACATGAACCAAAAAATGAAAAAAGAAATTGAGCCGAAATCTAATTTTTGTGTTTTTCTGAACAAATGAATAAAGAGGTTGTTTTCTTATTTCTGTTCATTTCATTTCAAACTGAATAATTAAATTGAAAGTAATTGCAGTAATAGAAAGTACAGAAACGCACAAAATACACTGAAATACACTGAGAATTATATGCATTTAAAAATTTGGTGGGGTTGAAGTCATCACCCGGATCTTCTGCATCCACTCAGCCTGTACGCATGCAGCGTCAACGGGGAATGCGACGAAACGGTACAAAATTGCACACAACGATGAAGTGCTGAGTCTCCTCTCTTGAATCCTAAAAACAGTCAATGTGAAAAAATCTTTCTGTGGTAATGGAACTCGGTCGCTGTTGTCTCTCGCTCTCGCTGTCAGATCACCGGAAGTTTTCACCTGAAGTACTGGCCCATACTGATGCGCGGGTTTTTTTTTTTTTTGTTTGTTTTTTGTTTTTTTTCAACCCGCGGGTCCCGCAATTATGAAATTATTTGGCCCGAGCCAGCCCGCCCCGCACCACTGTGTCTATTTTTACAACCCGCCTCGCACCCGCGACCATTAAATAAACATACTATGCATTGTAATGCAAATGAAAACATTTTTTAGCCCGAAAGTGCTTGGAAACATCGCCCTTTAAACTGGCAACAACATACTGTATGAATATGAACCATAAATCAAATCATATTAATAACAAGATAATCAATGGTGTAAGGTTAGTGGTGCCGGAAGAAAAGTGGGTATATAATTAATTTATGAATATTGTTTTAAACTTTCTATTTGAACGCATTCGTTTACTTGGACTGAAAGGTTTACAGGTTCACTGGTTTAAGGAAGTTCTGATCATAAAAATCGGCTCCTTTTTATTTGTAAGGTATTGTTTTCGTTATTATGTACTGTTTAAAATGACTTCGATGCGGGAGACGCATGGGCGCACACGCATCAGGCGCAATAACCAAATACATTTCAAAGCAAGCCGGTGCCACAGTCCTGACTGCATCATTGCTGTCTTTATTGTGTGTTTTTAGCGAATATTTACATTAATTCACATATGACTGGATGTGGTTGACTGTCATGATTTTGGCTAATGCAGGAAAATGCGCATCAGAGGAGATTTAAATACGCATAGCACCAGGCCTGCAGAGCTGAATGTGCGCTCGCAACACAGTCTCACTCCCAAGTCGTCACATATTGACGTTTGGCCTTTGGCGTCGCATTTTGACGCACAGGGTACCCCTTCAGCGTCATTTTTGGACGTGCAGGGTCCTCACTACTTTAAATAAGAAACCCTTGGCGTCAATAAGCTGACGCGAAAGGCACTGTGAATTTTATCGTCATGATTAAATGATCTATTGGGTAATAATATTGCCATTATTGCGTATGTATTGGGGTGTGATTGTTCAATGCAAACAGTCACAACAGACACATTTACGAGCACGTAACCCAACCCCTGCCCCTAAACTTAACCTCTTGTCAATAAAACACAGTTTCATGGAGGTCTTCGTTTCTTCGCATTCCCCGTTGACGCTGCATGCGTACAGGCTGAGTGGATGCAGAAGATCCGGGGGGATGATTTCAACAAAAAATTTTAAATGCATATAATTCCCAGTGTATTTCAGTGTATTTTGTGCTTTTGTACTTTCTATTACTGCATTTATTTTGTGCAAGTGAGATGAGTAAAGAAAGACCATCTTTTTCATGAATCATTATCTCTCTGGTGTTTATAAGCAGCACACACAGTATTTTACTACCTGTAAAAATACACAAACTTAGCTATATTAATTGTTTGTGGTACCTACAGTTACAAATGTAAAATATGTGATGATAATATTGATCGAGCAATTGATGTAAGGTAAATGAAAATATATGAGCAGAATTGAGAAAATAGTATTAATGGAGATAAATTGTAGCCTCTCACAGCTAGGCAAACGTGTGAATGTTCACGGTGCATTTTATGCAAACAACTCTAATCGTAGTTGTAATCTATATTTACAGTAGGCATAATTGTCATTGCGTATGCAGCATGAGTCAAATACAATCTTCTGTTGGTGAACAGTTGTATTTCATTCATTATCTGACTATGCATCCGTGCATTTAATTGCCATTGGCTCGTGTGATAGTAATATGGATCTTAGTAGCATTTTTAGTGATACTAGACAATAATAATTGATACCCGCTCGACGGTGTAATTTACTTCCGGGTAAAGATATGATCAGTCAAATGAAATACAATAAATGTACAAATAAATATTACAAATTAAAAAACGATCGGAAATGCGTCCAATTTTCTATTACTATTATTTGATGACAAAAATACATTTGGAAAACAAAATACAGCCATTGCCGCTTTTTTTCTTTTAAACAAAAAACCAAGCTGCACCCTTTTTTAAATTTCATCTTTCATTCCGAAATTGAATAATGAATGAACGAAAAAGTACACGGACCCTTAATCCGTCTATCATTCGTCCTATCCATTTTCAATTGATAAATGAAAATCAAAAAATGAAAATCTGATTTGTTTTTTATTTGATTTTGAATCAGAAACGAAAAATGAAAATTGCCTGGTTTTTCATATTTTAAAATTTCGTTTTGTATCAAAAATACAAAATTGAAAAGGGTCCACACAACAGGATCTGTTTTTAATATTTATGGAAGCAGCCGTGTCCGCCACTGAATAAAAAAAAAAAAATATATATATATATATATTGACTTTTTTTCTCAGAATTGCGAGATATAAAGATATAAAAGTCAGAATTCTGACTTTTTTCTCGCAATTGCGACTTTTTATGCAATTCTGAGTTTTGTTTCTGTTCATTTGTGACACTCTGGCAAAGCACAATAGGAAAGGAGATCTTGTCTTGTTAAAACGACATATTATGTCATAAAAACGATATGATTTCCCGTTATAGAAAATATATGATGTGAGCGAGCTAGACGATTGACCGCGCTGCCTTCGCCACAGTCCTGACACAAAGGAGGATCTGCACGCTGCTGAAGTTATAGAATACACTGTTTTAAGTATTTAATGTAATGGTTTCAGTTGTAGCAGCATGTTTATTAGGATTAATCTGTGTACAACCACTGCACTCAGACCCAGAGGATATGACTAACAACAAATCCAAATACTAACCGAAAGAAATAAAGAAAAATGACAAAGAAAAAAAAAATACTTAGTCTGATTATATATAAATTATATAGCCTACTATTTATTACATATTATTACATTTTATCTTTAGCATGAAAATGGAAAGGACGAATGATAGACGGATTCCTCTTACTATTGTAGTTCTCATATTGCACTGTAAAATAAAATGTCAGTATTGAATAATAATAAGCAAAATACTATTTCTATTTGTTTTATTTTAACAATGAAGAAAAGTGAATGCTGTAATCCTATTAATTAATTAATTAAGCTTGAGAGAGCCAACTTACTGAGATGCTATTTTCTTCCTATCCAGAATGTTCTGACTGTATCTCCTCCTAGAGCTTTAACTCTACAAACTCCAAACTCAGTCCAGATCTTCAGTCTGATCTCAGCGGGTGTGCTGTATCTTTTCTAAC
This sequence comes from Garra rufa, assembly GCF_049309525.1. Taxonomy (NCBI): domain Eukaryota; kingdom Metazoa; phylum Chordata; class Actinopteri; order Cypriniformes; family Cyprinidae; genus Garra; species Garra rufa. The sequence continues at coordinate 56,267,004 of NC_133364.1, forward strand.
TGATCCGACTTACGGTTTTCCTAAAAATGACGATTAAAACTGGGAAAAATCCCATTGACTTACATTGACGGAATGTTCAAATGAGCCAAGACTTTTCAAACTCCAACTGTCAAAATTCAAATTTAAACTCCCAGAATCCTTTGAGACTCAATCAAGCTTCCCTTCTATGAACTATATTTCTAATCCATTCAAACTCATTTAAACTCATCTATCTATCTATCTATCTATCTATCTATCTATCTATCTATCTATCTATCTATCTATCTATCTATCTATCTGTATGTCTGTCTGTCTGTCTGTCTGTCTATCTGTCAAAATCATGCTAACAATATGCTAATCATGCTCAAAAATGCTAGAATCATGCTAGTGACTTGCTAGTAATGCTATAATCATGCTAGTGACTTGCTAGTCATGCTAGAATCATGCTAGTGACTTGCTAGTCATGCTAGAATCATGCTAGTGACTTGCTAGTAATGCTATAATCATGCTAGTGACTTGCTAGTCATGCTAGAATCATGCTAGTGACTTGCTAGTAATGCTATAATCATGCTAGTGACTTGCTAGTCATGCTAGAATCATGCTAGTGACTTGCTAGTAATGCTAGAATCATGCTAGTGACTTGCTAGTCATGCTAGAATCATGCTAGTGACTTGCTAGTCATGCTAGAATCATGCTAGCGACTTGCTAGTCATGCTAGAATCATGCTAGTGACTTGCTAGTCATGCTAGAATCATGCTAGTGACTTGCTAGTCATGCTAAAATCATGCTAGTAACTTGCTAGTCATGCTAGAATCATGCTAGTGACTTGCTAGTAATGCTAGAATCATGCTAGTGACTTGCTAGTCATGCTAGAATCATGCTAGTAACTTGCTAGTCATGCTAGAATCATGCTAGTGACTTGCTAGTAATGCTAGAATCATGCTAGTGACTTGCTAGTCATGCTAGAATCATGCTAGTGACTTGCTAGTAATGCTAGAATCATGCTAGTGACTTGCTAGTCATGCTAGAATCATGCTAGTGACTTGCTAGTCATGCTAGAATCATGCTAGTGACTTGCTAGTCATGCTAGAATCATGCTAGTGACTTGCTAGTCATGCTAAAATCATGCTAGTAACTTGGTAATAATGCTAAAATCATGCTAGTAAATTGCCAGTCATGCTAAAATCATGATAGTGATTTGTTAGTCATGGTAGAATCATGCTAAACTTACACCTTTTTTATACTTTTAAACTTCTTTAAACTTCTTTAAACTTTTTTTTAAACTTCTTTAAAATTCTCAAAACTTCTTTAAACGTCTGTTCCGGCTTTCTCAAGCCAACTTATAATAACAAATACTGACTTTAAATAATACAGATATTATAAGCAGATATTCCTGCTGTTCTGGCTGTATTTTGGATCAAATAAATGCAGAAGAGACTTAAACTAAGAACTATTGGCTGATAGTGCAAGTTACAATTCAGGAGTAAAACGTGCGCATCCTGATCTCTTTGTTTATTATATATATCTCTTTGAGCCCAGCAGATTGTTATTACAGCTATGCAAATGAAAGCAAGTTAAAGGTGACAAAAATGGCCGATTCTGGTCTGACTGTATTCAATCAGTAATTGGCTAGCACCATTAGCATCACGCGCTAGCTGCTTTAAGACTGTAAAAACCAGCTCTGATGCGCTTACAAAACATGCACAAACAAGCCAAAGTGAGCCGTAAACTTTTGAAAAACTCGATTAAACAACAGTATAACTTACCTTTCACATTACAGTCTATGCTTCAAACTAACAGGTCCACAGAACAGATGTCTTCACTTCAGCTGCATCCTGTCCAAACAGGAAACTGACCTCTGATTAAACCACCACCATTATAATAGAAGCAGAACTGAACAAATAATATAAAAATAAATACTAATATTGATATATAATTATCATAAAGTCTAGTAGTTAAATGTGTGGTTGGGTTTACAATCTTAATTCCCAGTTATTTCTCAGTCTGACTCGTAACAGGTTTCAAGAAATGTCATCTTTAGTCATAGTTTATTATATTAACGGTATAGGTTTACTTATATGTTTGCTATACATTCATATGCTTAATTTACAGTTGATCAATTATTGTTAATGTTGAAAGAATATTGCAAACTGCATTAACTTGTTATAAGACACTGTGCACTGAAGCGGATTGAAGCCCCGCCCACCGACGCCATCTTGTTTTGGCCATTTTCCCAGATTACCGATCGAGCCAATCAGCGGCCTCCAAACTTA